>NC_031769.1:52930702-52971311 GCF_001522545.3 Parus major
CTTTCTTTTCTTTCTTTTCTTTCTTTTCTTTCTTTTCTTTCTTTTCTTTCTTTTCTTTTCTTTCTTTTTCTTTCTTCCCCCTTTAGCTCTTTTTCTTGCTTTCTTTGTCTCTCTCTTTCTCTCTCTCTTTCTCTTTTAGAGCAAGAAAATCAAGAGAGCAGGAAAAACTGCCTGCATAGTCATTTGCATTTTTCTTGCATCTCTAACCTTTTTTCCATTGTAGTTGCATTGCAAGAGGGTCACCATCTCATGCTGTTTTCCAGCTGCCTAAAAGCTAAAATGTTGCTTGTGTTTTGTCACCATGAATTATCCCATCAAGCCACACATAATTGATCAAGTACACATTTGCCCTTGTCCCACTTATACTGTTTGTGTCATTCAGTGATCATTAACTTCTTAAAATGTGGGCAAAATTTTGCTTTGCAACCCATAGAATAAAAAGGAATGGGAAACAAGTCAAACAGTCAACATATTTTATAACGTTATAATTTCTTACTACTTTTCTACTTAATGGCTAATTTTGTTCATGTGCACACCTACGTGCTTGAGTTGTGAAATTCAGCAGAAGCCTTATATTGACTGTACTTCTCCATCATCTTTATAAGGTACACCTGCCAACTGCCAGTTAATAATTTCTTAACATCGTGTCCACCTACTTAATTTATAAAATACAGAGTTATTTAGTACTTGCATAAAGTATGTGTAGGAGACTTTAGCTTGAAAGTCTGACACACATGAAAACATCCTTGATTCTTGCTACTCTTTTTCTAAGCTTGAAACTGAATTCAGATCTGAATTTATCTGTTACTTGCTGTGAGAACTAAAGTTCCACCCCACACCCTGCCACATTTTATGGTAGAAATTCTTTTGAATACCTGACTTCAAATATTTGCCTTATTAAAACTTAATCTATACACAATAAAGAGATAGCAAAAATATCTATGACTGTATGAACTTCTGGGGGTTTCTTTATGTGTACATATGTATGTATAGGATATAACCCTATATGAGATGTTATGGTAATAATACACCTTGTCTTAATCTAAAGGATTTTGGAAATTGATATATTGATCTCTTTCTATATTCTGCAAAGATCTCTGCTCATGCCTTGGCAATAATAAGTAGCAAGTCAGGAGACAGGAGATCCCTTGGGTTACTGAGTTGTAAAGAGACTGCAACATCTGTTCAGATGATCCTTTTGTTCTCTGGAGATCTGTTTAATGACCAATTTTTAACACCGTGGTGAAGAACACAGGACAAACTTGATGGCTTTTTGCTAACTGTTTGATGATTCTTGTAGGTGTACCTGCTGCCTGCTGTTTCATGAAAAGCAGGAAATGCTCTGGAAGTGCTACAGAGTCAGGAAGTCCCACCCACACTCCCTTCAAACAAGGAAACATACATAAAACCCTGATTCAGGCTAGATATAGATATATATATATTATAATAAATATATATTAATCTTCTGTCTTATCAGCAGTGATCTCACTATACAACAATAGCTCATCTCAGTGAAATATCTCTCAAAATATAGGAAAAATTGCACACATTCTTACAAAATGTTCCTGAACAAGGGAAAAACATTTAAAATGTAAAATTCTTGTGTCTTGTTACACATTAAGAAAAAAATACATCTGAGATTCACCTTCCTCCTTCCTGAATGGTTTTTTAAATTGCTTTCTTTGTCACAGCTGAGCTGGAAAGTTAAACTTCTATTTTTTCCTGAGCATTTACTCAGCCTCACATCAAACCACAAAATTAAGGCTTTGAGTGCAGCTGGATTGAGAGAAACACTGCTGAAACACTTAACTGAAGTACTGCTCTTTTCTGGAATCCAGAACTTTCCTGTAGGACCATAAAGAAGATGAAATCCTTACTCTATTTAAACAGAGAGAACATTGCCATTGAATCCTCAATTATTTCAAAGGGACCTGAATACCATCCTGAAAGTCTTCAATATATGTATAAATATCTACTGCTTTGCTCTATGTTCTCTTGACCAGCTCCCTTAACACCACAGCAAGAAACACAGTAGAGAAAACCAAACTGCAGAAGGCAAAACTCTGTTACATTATTTAACCCTTCAAATTGCAAACAAGCAGACTAAAGAAAAGGTCCACTGGACTAGAAAGGAGATGTGAAAAAACCAAATAATGATAATTTTGAACACTGCATTAATACTTAGATGTATCAATATTCATTAGAATCTCTGTGCAAGTTCTGCATATTCGCAGCAAGAAAATATTGTAAATAAAACAAAATAGCTTGTAAGAAGCTAGTGAAAGCAAAACACTTGAAAAAAAAGGCAAAAGAAAATAGAAGAAAGGTGGGACTAAGCAAGGTTATCCCCATTGTCAAAATGGAAATCTCAGCTTCCAAGTGATGCCCTTATTTGCACTAGGTTACCCAGTTTTAAAGTGGCAGAAGTAAAAACAAAAACAAATTTTAATGTGTAATGCATTAAAATCCTAATAGTCAATCCTAAAAGTATTTTCTCAATATTTTCCTCTTTAAAAGGTTCACACAAATAAATATATATTTTAAATCACATTAGCTCCAGATGTGAACATAAGAGTAAAAAAAAAACATTCATTACAATATTTTCAGGGTTTTGTTTAATTAGTTTTTAAGGTCTGTGCTACCTGGACTCCTTGGTATGAAATAACAAAATTTTGGTTTGCTCTAGCATTCCTATAGCTAGTAAATCACCATTAAGTGTCAATAATCATTCTTATTTGTGATTATATGCCAGAATGAGAAACTGGGTATTTAGGTATTACCTGTGTTGAATGGAGAATTCCTAATGAATGTTCAGCATAGCAATTAGTTGAAAACTCTATTTTCTTCCAAGTCTGTCTAAATTCTTTGCATTTGAAAGTAGTGGAATGTATTGCCATCACCCATGACAAGAGCTAGACAGACTAAACTGAGCAGTGCACAGGGAGCACTGCACAGCTGGGCAATCCAATATCTATGCAGTAACATATCTGAAAGAGCCTCATGGAAATCTGCTTCTCTTACTTCAAGCTTGTCTGCCATGCTGGGCTAACAGGCAGCAAACATTGACACTCACAAAGTGTATGTATGACAGCACACATACTAATATTCATTAGACTTTTTGGCTTTATGGATACATTTATTTTTCAGACTTTCATTTTTCCTTTTCAACTGCTATTTCTAACTAATTTTCTGCCGCTAACAGCAGAATTCAACTACCTGTTCTTTCAGTCAAACTTCAAAATTAATATCTTATGATAATTTCTTTTTTCTTTCCCTCCTAGTTTCTTTCACAGAACAGCAATATGTTAGCAACTCCAGCATATGAAATTCAGTTAAGTTTGTTACTGGAATTTTTTATCAGCAGCAGCATCCCTTAGTCACTCTAAGACCTTTAAACCACAACTGATGTTTGTATTCAAAAACTGTTTCTTCATTTCTCTAGAGAAACTGTTTCAAAATGCAGCCTCTTATCAGAAGCCTTAGCAAAAAGTTTCTCTTAAATAGACAATCATAGGAAATAAGTACAAGTACAAACTAAAAAGCATGTGGATATATGTACAAAGAAATGCAATACAATAAAGTAAACAGATCTATTGGATTTTAAATAATGGTAACTTTCAAAACCCAATTATTCTTCAAATCCATCAATAAAAATCCTTTGAGTAAAAATCCTTTGAGTATTTTGTTTCTTTGATCAAATTCAAGTATCTGAGAAATCAGTATCTGTAGGGCATGGGTTCATGACGTAGGGCAAATGTTATGTGTTTAGAAACCAATTAGCTTCCTATCAGGTATGCCCTCAGCAACAAGCAGGAAAGGATCCTGAAGCAAACAATATTGGACCTCACAACATCTCTCTGAAATGAATGTTTCCACATCTGAATGTTTTTCAGTCAGAAATTAGACAGGCTTTTCAGGGTAACACCAAATGCCTACTGATATTCAGAGCATAGGTCCTATATACTCTATTTACAAAACTCTCCTTTCACTGCCTGAAATGCTTCTATAGTGTACCCAATCTCTTAGAATAGAGTTTAATATTCACATGTGATTTAGTACCAGGATGCTTTTCTTGTCATAGTACTCAGTTCAGGAGAAATAGTGCATGGTTTTATTGCCTGTGATATACCATGCAAATCACTTACTCTATCTGTTTTTAATCTCGCTTACATCCAAAGCTCACTAAAATGACAGAGAACGTGGGACTAGCCTGAATATGGATCACTGAAAAATTCAAGTTAAAAATCAAACACAGGAACTGGTAACATTTGAGAGACAGAGTACTTCCTGGAAAAGGTTGAAACAAAACAGAAAAAGTGTGAACTTCTCAAATGCCACTAACTCCAACACCTCTTTAACATTATCTGGTAATTTTTAGGTTCAGAGGCTGCTTTATAACAGTAGTTCTGTGTAGTTCTGTGTGTATGAGCACGCAATAAAAGACTCAACTCAGTCTGTGCTATAGCTAAGTTTCTATCCAATAATAGAAGTTTCAGCTACTGGCAATACTTGAGCCTTTCTATTAATTTATATTGCATAAACATTATAACTTGAAGCCAATTCAAACTCCCAATGCAATTAGAAACACACTTCCACTTGTCATCAATTTTTTTCTCTTTGTCTGCATCAGACACACATTGGTTATATAGTATATCCATTATGAAGGCATCAATGAAAACTTACATTACAAAGGAACAGCAAAGACTTTCGATTACATACTAAACTAATTTTGGTTCACCACATAAAAAGAATTCCCACAAAACCTTCAAAAAAATGTAGGTGAATGCAAAAAAAAAAATTATTACTGTTTAAGTGAACTGTGGAGAAAATTAGCTTATCCTACTAATGGTTGTTATGCTTTGGAGCCCTACTCCAAAGTGGCTGGAAAATTCTGTCATACATTAAGTTAGAATCATACAATTGTTTACATTGAAAAGGACTTTTAAGATTTTTAAGGTCATTGAGTCCAGCTGTTAATCCATCACTGCCAACTCCACCACTAGACCAAGTCCCTAAGTGACGCATCTACATATCTTTAACGTACCTTCAGAGATAGTGACTCAACCACTTCCCTAAGCAACCTATTCTAGTGTTTGATAATCTTTCCAAAGAAGAATTTATTGGTACTATCCAACCTAAACCTCACCTGGTACAATACAATCTGAGGATGTTTCCTCTTGTCCTATCATTTGTTAACTGGGTGAAGTGACCAACTCCACCTGGCTACGTGCTCCTTTCAAGTAATTGCAAAGGTCTCCCATGAGACACCTTTTCTTCAGATTAAACAATCTCAGCTCCCTCAGTTTCTTCTTGAAGTACAGAGTACAAAACCAAACACAGAATTCAAGGTGCAGACTCATCAGCTTCAGGTACAGAGGGATGATCAGTGCTCCAGTCCTCCTGGCTGCACTGTTGCTGATACAGGCCAGGATGCCTTTGGTGTTGTTGAGCACACTACTGGCTCATGTTTGGCCACTCTTGACCAGCATCCCCAGGTCTTTTCAGCCAGGCAGCTTTCCTGCCACTCTGTCCCAAGACTGTAGCTTTGCATGAGGTTGTGACACAAGTGCAGGATTTGGAAATTGGTCATGTTGAGTCTCATCCAGTTGTCCTTGGCCCACTGATCCAGCCTGTCCAGATGCCTCTGCAGAGCCCTCCTACTCTCCAGCAGATCAACACTCCCACCCAGCTTGTCATGGCAAAATGACTGAGGATGTACTCAGTCCCTTGCGAGGAAGTGTGCCCTTCATGACTGCAATAAATCATAAAGCATTCTATCCTGCAGTATTGATTGCTGCTAAGAATGTTATAAATTTTTTATTAAAGATAAAAGTCAGAAGATCTTCACCTTAGTGGTCTTCCACATTGAGGCTCATGCTAAACTTTTATCTAGGAAAACCACATTCTCCAGAGAAAGGAAATGACATTCAAAATTGAACATTTTAAATGTTTGGAGTGCTCTTTTTAAGAGTTCAGAGTCCAGCCCAAGTTTTCTAATCCAGACTAAACTCAGAGTCCTAAAATATAAGCACAGAAAATCACAGACTGTACAAACTCCTCTTTGAGCAGGCCAGACAACCAGCATAAATGCTACTCTCTGGGTTAGCTAATGTATTCTGAGTCTTACCTTATAAACCTCCTAAACCAAGAGCACTAGATGATTTTTGAAAAAACTAAGTTTTTGCTTTACATGTTCTTGTAGACATCACTCTATCCCGACTCCAGCTGTACACAAGTACTCTTGCTTTCAAACAAAGACCTGAAGACAATTAGGTAGTCTGTATACCAGAGGATGTCACTGCAATTTAAACACTGCCTTCTTTCTCTTCTCCTCTGAATTGAGGAGATAGAGGAATGATATAAATTACTAGAGTCAGATGCTGAGACACATGACATAGAAAAGACACCCTCTGCTCCACTTTCCGTCTCCCACAAAGATGTGCACAAAGAAGAGAACAATAAAGGTTCTGCAAGAAGAAATTGATTTGCACAAGCTTTTCTGTGGATTTTAACTGAAGTCTGTAACTCTTTATGGACCCAGGATCAGACAGTTTATTTTTCCTTCTTTTTTTTTTTTTTTTTCACTTTTTAAAATAGATGTGAATTCCCATAGTATACCGAGTAAAAAGGGACAGTCTTTGTAGACCTACTCTTGCCAGGAAAAGGAAAAATAGATAAGATTTACTAGGTTGGAGCAAAGATCTGACTAGGCCACTGTCCTTCTGCTGTCACTGTCTTTAACTGAGGCAGAGATAGGATTATTTTTCTCTTCTCTCTGAATCACTGTCCACACTGAATTTAATCTGCTGTTTTATTGACCAGTCATTCAGTCTTATTGGATCCTTCTGAAATTCTTCTGTCAGCCTTTCTCTGCATACCCCAATTAACTGTCAGCAGCCTATCATCTTCCAGCTCACCCCTTTTTCAGTTCAGGTAATTTTTTCCCTGACAATTCATCCACACAAGGTAAATTTCATGAAAAACCTCAAGAGGTGAAAACTGCACAATTCACTCTCCACTGGTGACCTGTCTTTTCACAAACCTTTCAGCCAGACATTGATTAGCAAGCAGCAGGGCTGAGGCAATAGCAACAGAGTTTTGAAAGCTGCAAAATAAAACGCTCAAGCCATTATCCAACAGTCTGGCAATCAAATTATATTGCTAAAGTACTCAATGAGCCATACTTCCTCATTTATAAGCAGCAAGTCAAATAAATAGGTTTAAATAAGGAGAAGTGCACTGGAAGAGGAGCAAAACATTTGGGAAATGGATGAAGAAAACCTAAACAATCCTATGGGCAATACTGTCTTTTCCCAGAATGTGCCAGCAATAGCATCTATGCTGAAACTGCTGAAATAACTGTCCAGCTGCAGCACTCACTATTTCATATCCAAGACTGCAATGGATGGGCAGATTAGTCTGATGTCCTTAACAGCACATCATTTTTTCCCAGCTGCTATGCCCTCTCACAGCTTTACAGAGAGAGTACTTTACTCTGGAACTCTCGAGTGATATATCCCTTAGACCAGCTCCCCTGAGGGTCAAGTCCTCTACCACTATGGGTTTAAACTGTGTTTCCCAAGAGTGGTAAGTGCACTCTCTATCAGCACCCACTAGCTAGGCAGTTCTTCCCCTATTCTTAGGCTCATGTTAAGTAGTCATAGAAAGGTTTTTTGTTATAGAAAAGACACTCATAGCTAACAACAAGTTCATAAGTAATCTCTCCTTTAATTTCTTTGTTAGAGGAAATAATTACATCCACAGAGCCAAGTAGTTTTGGGTAGTAATCATGAAATATGTGTCATTTCTCTTTATTAGAAACTATAGAAAATCATTGTTTTTGCAAATATTAGAATGCAGTAATGCAATCGTTCCATTCACAATCGTTTGGTGATAGATTGCTGTTGCCTTTTATTTAGTCCTTAGACATGTCACATGCAGACACATGTTCTGCTGTCCATAAACAACAAAAACCCCAAAAAACCTCAAGTGAATAAACAAAAGATAGCCCCAAAATATCCCATCATGGAGACAGGCCCATTAACACACAGTTATGGAAACAGCAATAGTTATGACTGTAGCAATAAGCGCCTGATATTACTTTTGTGCTTGTATTCTTTTTGGTCTGCAGGTACAGACTCTTGTCCTGGTGCACAACTTTGTTATTGGTCTAGGTACTAGAATTATGTGCTTTCACCAACTGTATTAGCCTACTGCAACACCCATTAACCTCAGTAACAATGTGGAGGACTTAAACACATGAACTCCACCAACAACAAAAATCCCAACCAAACAAATGACCAAAACAAAAATGGAACACACAAACCCATGAAAATTCAATAATCAACAAGTGGAGAAGACAGGACAGTGGCAGGTGACCAGACAAATTCAAATTCTATTTATAAGCTGACTGTGCAGCTCTAATACATAGCAGATAAGTTTGTGGGGAAGCTTTATGTGAATTCACAGTGGTTGGATATTCTCAGAAGAGGTCACTGACCTGTAGCATCCAACTCCAGCTGGGAATCAGACTGACACAGCTTTAAAACATGGCACAATGTGAATGTCCTAAGGCAGGCCCTCTCCCTCCTAAGAGAAAAATGATTCTCTCCAGCTAGGTTGTCCCAGAAGCCCAGTGGGGATTGTATCCTATTTAGTAAAACAGCTGTAACATGAGAAAGGAGGGAAATATTTATCCTTTTTAATTAAGAAAGATAACTATTTCCATTATGTTTTTGGACCTCCCACATAGCATAGTGCTGGGTTCACTTCTAATACTCTTGGTTAGATAATAGCCAAAACCCAGCAGCCATGTGTACCGAAAGATCAAAATGTAGTAGTAAACTAAACTATCTTCTTTTGCAACATTAGCCCTTGAATATGTGAGAGAGTACAAGTCTTAGCAACTAATGACTCAGTATTTAAAATTAAGGAAAAGAGATGGAATTCTTGCACAATTTGTTGGCAAACAGTGAAGGCTGTAAGTGAATACTGTTTGCTACTGTTTACCGCAACAGGTGGAGTTCGTGTGTTTTCTGGATTTTTCCTTTTTGCAGCATACTTCTTTATAATGCAGCTGTATTAAAGTAGAATTTTACAGTTTAATTCTTTTTAGAGTTAGTCAATTGAAAAAAGGTTGGGGATTTTTGCAGTTTGTGGGATGGTTTCAATTAAAGGACATACTATGGAGGTTTCAAAATTACACAGGCAAATGTAAATTGGAAAATTCTTCTTTTTTCCCCTCTAAAATTTAGAATTTAATACCACTTCAAGATCTGGAAAACCTCTTTTCTGGTTTTCCATTTAAAAAAATATAGCCAAAAGGCAGTGAATGGAATCAGAACTGAAGACGGTAAAGAAAAAGAGCATTGTATTTGCCAGGATCACTAGAAGTCTGTTTTAAAGCTAAGTTGCAACAGGAAGGGAGCTTTGATTTCAAACAGTGCTTTAAAGTGAAGGATCCCTTCCAAATGCTATTACCAAGCAGATCCTATTGTGATGGTAATGACATGTTGCGTGGGAAGTAGTGGTTTTACTTGGACGCAAAGGGAAAAAGCATTGCCATGATTGATGTACCATATGAGGGTCAAACCACATAATCACTAACTCTCACACTGCCCAGTGTAGTGGGATTGATTATTTAAGAATCTAATATTTCTAAAGTTTATTTTTTTTACCATTATCATTTCATTGTAGTGACGAAAATATTTCACAAATTAAATGCATTGCTTCTTTAGACGACATCATTAATATTTAATTTACTTTTCACTGATGTGCAACAACCTCCACTAAATCTCTTTGCAGCTATCATATCACAGTAGTGGGTGGTCTTGTTCAGGCAAAGCACAAATCATTGGATAATTCAGAACTTCTCAAAATGTTATGCAAAGAGAAAGTAAAAAGCAACTAATGATGAAACTCACATTTATCAGACCTTAATACTCACATTTCAGTGTCAAATGTTGAGGATTAACCGCTGATTTAAGCTCACATATAAAAAGGGTAGTATCTTGGAGGAGCACTTTGCAGAAGTAGCATGAAAGAAACCCTAGAAAACCTTTTAATCTGGTTTGATTTTTTTCCTTTTCTTAAATAATGATTATAAAAGTATTCGTTCATATAATACATATTTTAGAACTAACTTCTGCTCTAATGAGTTCAGGAGAACTAGTGATGATTTCAATGAATGCAAGATAAAATCCTTATCTCTGTTTCAGTCTGCTTGTACTTGATAAAACATCTAGTTCTGTGTACAAAGTCAATGACAGAACATGATTAAAATGCTTTTTGAGTGAGCAGATCTAGGATTGAGCTCAGATTGTCATATTCCTAGAACTGGAAGTCTCGGGCACAGCCATGTGCCCCCCAGGAGGCCTGCCCTATATCAGATATACTTACCCCTTTCTCCTTAGATGAGGGAACTTCCAAGGCTAACCGCCTCTACTGGCTGCATCAGTTTTCAACCTCAAGCAAACAGCATCAAGAAGTTGTTCAGTTTTTCACCAAAATGCACAAAAAAACTGGGTAGTACAAACACTTTTAAAAAGACAGAAAACTTTCCTCTCCTTTTAATTTGTTAAGTAGGTGTGAGAAATTTGCATTAGTGTATGTATAATTTTGAACTTAGCAATGCAAACACACCTGATGTTTGATCGTCCACAGTTTTTCATGAATTTGACTAGCCATTGTCTAATTTGACCAGCCACTAATTAAATAGTTAATGTCTTAGATGTACTCCCACTTCTTTGTTTCACTTCTCCCATGCCATTTCCTATTTAAAATGAAACATGCTGTTATAATCAATGGCAAGTTTATTGCAATTAGCATGTTCAGTGTTATTTCTTCCCAATGTAATTCCATTTGCATTTGGTACACAATTTCTCCCGCAGTTAGATCATACACTGCATAAAATCCATTAAGTTTTTACAGCTGTTACTGTTTATCCACAATCAATATATTGTATATCTATGCCCCTCTCAGGAAGAGATTCTCTTTACCATGTGGATCCTTAAAAGAGAACAAAGAAGACTTTGAGTCCTGTATACAAAACTAAATACCCTTTACATTTCACTTCATAAGACTCAAATGGCAACAACTTCTGTAGTTTGCCAACACCATTGATTGAATGAATCCAGACCAAATTCACGCCAGACTTTTTGCTACGCAAGCACAAAATTAGATGCTGTTTCTCCTCAAAGAATAATACCGCACAAGGGTATTTTTTCAGTGGGAATAATGGTTTGCTGGTGTCCAACACTTGGTTCTCTGCCATTGTGGAATTGAATTAAATCGGTCCCAGGTCACACATAATTGAGTTAGACAGTGTCCGCTCTTGTAGGTTGTTAAAGGACAGTAGGCCAAAGAATAAGACTTTGGTTTTACTTGCTTGAAACAGTCTTCATTCAAGAGAAGCCTTGATTTGACCAAAGCAGGACAAGATGTCTTGGAGTAGGTCTGAATTCAGCACTTCCAGCCTCTCATTTATTAACCCTTAACAACAGTGCTGTGTAACAGTCCCTACTCTGTGGAGCAGGAGCTTGCTTTTTGAGTACCTATTCCATTAAATAATTTAAAATTTGTTTTGAATGTATGGCAGAAAACACTTATAAGCCAACTAATGTACACTGTCAAGTTGAAGCAAAATTTTCACCTACAATTTGGAAGCACTGGAATGTCTCACAGTATTAAAATTATATTTTCTCTAAAAATGAATTATCTGGGTAACTTAATTTAATTCAATGAGAATCTTCTTTCCATATCAGACAGAATTTGTATGTGTTAAACCACTAAAGGCAAAAAATCCAGATTTAACAGTAACTGATTTTAATAATCATAACCCTACACTGTTGTTAATACTGTAGAGATTTACAATAAAAAGAGACACTATATTCCAGCTCTGCTATGAAAATTGAAGGAATAGATGCTAGATTCAGGCAAGCCCACAACTGTTTAAATGACAATAGGAATATTATTCAAATCAATTAAATCCTTTAAGTCTAAGAGAGAATTCAGAGTTGTCCCTGAATTTTCTAAAATTATGCTCTTTAGAATCCTTGAGCTAATCGTTGCTTTTAGATCTAAAATCTGAATCCTGTCATTGAGAGTCATTAATAGAAATTGAATGAGTCAGGATAGCGGGAGTCCTAGTACCTTTGTTTAGTGTATTTTCTAACATAAATTATGTATCTTTATATATGAGCAAGTACTTATGAAAATATTCTTCTCAGCTTTCAGCTATTTCGGTCCTACCGTTAAAGTGCCAGGAAAACAGACCACATAAGATGACTTTCATTAGTTCTGGTTCAGAAAATAGTCAGAAAAAAATGAAAAGAAAAATGTTGTGATTCTCATTTGAGAGCAAAAGCAGACTTTTGACAGACTAAAAAGTTATAACAGGGTGGTTCCAAAGAGAAAAAAGTGGCGCTTCAAAATGAGTATCAGTAGTCAAGCCATTCAAAAAAAAAGGGCGGGAAGAGAAAATAAATAAAAATAAATCACCAAATACTCCAGCTTTAAGATAACAGTTGTTTTTTATTGGACATTGGGAATGTCAATACCTGTGTGAGGGATTACTTATACCACCATTCTACTGTTCATTTCCTCTTTGCCCTTTCTTCTGTCTTTCAACCAGCACACACAGGTCAGCCCACAGAGCTGGTTAGTTCATGGAGGCATGGATCTACTAAAACCAGTGTCCTTGTGTGACCCCATGTCCTTGTACGACCTGAGCAGCATCACAATACAGGAAAGGCTGACAACCTCATGGCAATTCAGGACCTTCTTTTCAAGGCAGTAAGGTAGAAGTCCTAGATTCTGGCTTCAGGGCAAGCTGGATCAGCCTGGGAGAGCCAAAATGAGAGGTAATCATGAGACCCGGTTACATATACCCTGGCTTAGGGATCATGTAGTGCATCAACAAGAGAGTAGTCTTTAACCTCTTCACTTAAGGCCCTGGAAGGGAGATAGTCCAAGCAAGTATTGGTATTGAAGGATCACCCCTTTCAAGCTCAAGAGTGGTCTGTCTCAACAAGCAGCAAACCTGGCAGAAGTGCCAGAACAGTTGCATGGCTGAACAAGAGGTTCTTGGCAAAGATTAGATATCAAAAGGAAGTATACAACAGATGGAAGTTAAGGCAAGTAACCTGACAGGACATAGAGACAGTATCCAATCATGCAGAGACAGTGTTAGGAAAGCCAAAGCCCACCTGAAGTGGACAGGAGACATGAAAACCAACCCCTTGCTTCTCTTAAGTCCACAAGCAGAAAAAGGCTAGAGAGAATGTGGGCCTGATGCTGAATGGGAAAGAGACACAGGTTTAGAAAAAAATTGAGGTACTAAATGCCACCCTTGCCTCAGTCTTCATCAAAGGCTTTTCAGTCAGAAATCCTAGGCCCCAGCAATCAGGGGAGAAGCCTGGAGCAAGGAAGATGTGCTGCTGGTGGCTGAAGATCAGGTCAGAGAACACTTAAGCAAATTGGACATAGGTAAATCTATGGGCCCCAGTATGATGCACCCACAAGTGCTGAGGGAGCTGGGGCTGGGGGATCCAATGACATCTTTTGTCATGAGATGTAAGGATGCTCCTAATCAGGAACATATTTGAACAATATGTCAACTGGGATGGCTGGTGGAAAGAAAATGTCAGTCCTGTTTTTAAAAAGGACAAGAAGGGAGACCCAGGGAACTACAGTCTGTTCAGCTTCACCTCAGTCCTTGATAAGGTCATGGAGCAATTAATGCTGGACATGCTTTTCAGGCACATGGAGGGCAAGAAGGAAGTTAGGAGTAGTTAGTATGGATTTACAAAGGGGAAATCATGCTTGACCAACCTGATAACCTTCCTCAATAAACTGAATAGGTTGTCAGTTGAGGGGAGAGCAGTAGACATTGCCAATGTGCTGAGGAAAGCATTTTGACATTGTATCCCATAAGGTCTTCATATGGAAACTGATGAAGAATAGGCCAGATGAGCAGACAATAAATTGGGCTCAGAACTCACTGAACGTTCAGGCCCAAAGGGCGGCACTCAGTGGTATGAAGTGTGGCTGAAGGTCAGCAGCAAGCAGTGCACCTCGAAAGAAAAGAGAGTGAGGATTTTTCAGTGGTGTTCTGTGATGGGAGAAGAGACATCAGGCACAGACTGAAACCTGGGCCACTATCTGAAGATCAGAACCACTTTTTCACTGTAAGGGGCGTGACAGAGCACTAGTCTAGGCTTCCCAGGGAAGTGATTGAGTCTCCATCTGTAGAAACATGCAAAACCTGGCTGAACAGTTGCGAGGAATGTGACTGCTTACTCACTTAATTCTGTGACTCTGAACATATACACCAAGAGGAGGTCTACTGTGGGTAAGCAGCTTCTGGGAATCCTTACGCCCCAGAGGGTCACCTCCAGAAGGTTTTTCTTTTCACAGATAAAGTTGCTGTTAGCTGCTTGGAATAGAAATGTTGGTTTTTGATTGAAATCAAGGAAAATATGTTAAAGACTACCTGTGAGAAGTCTTACCTGAATTATGTATTTGGGAAGGAAATAATGTCAAGTGTCTCTGAAACAATAGGTTAATCTGCATACCACCTGGTCTGAATCTAAATTGGTGCTGGATATTATACTCCCAGGACCTTAACCACATGAAAACTGCAACTTGGCTAAAGTAGCTTAGAACCAACTCATCTCAAGAAGGCTGTAGAAGTGGGAGCTGCCAATCAAAGCTACCTATAAACACTACTTGTCAAGAAAGGAATACCATCATAGATGTAAAGTTGACTTGTCAGAAAATATAGCAATCAAAGACATATTAAGAACTCTATGTCTTCCCTTTACTGTAACTATCATCTCTGACAGAATTCACATGTACAGATCTGTAAGAAATGCTTGGATCAGCAAGCACTATTTATTTCAACAGATTGAGGAAAAATTAAACAGAGGTAGTTAATTTTCTCTGTCTTTCCCAACATAATCTTTATTTCCTTGTTCAGCAAGAGAGGAATAAACAGGTTCAAGCAGCTTTTGGAAAGTAGGAGGCAATTGTGTCAGTCATGGCTATCTGAGTAGTTCATATAAATACATCAATGAATGTAACAAAAGGCATTTTTTAATTCTTCACCTGCTTTGAAATTTAGTGTCTCATTTCTCAAGGGCTTAGGTTTAACATTATTTAAAGCCTTGGTCTACCAAAGCAGTTATTTATATTATGCAAGATAATAACTTTGGATGTTTTGCCAGCTGTTTTTACACTCCAGAATAATTCAAATTATATCCTGCAATAGCTTGGCTCTGGTGTCACAGCAATATTGAGATAATACTTTTTTCTGCCAAGCTAGTACAGATACACTATGACAATGGCATTTTCTACCTTACCACAATTTTACTTTCTCATAGATAAAAATTCTATGCCAAAAAACCTCATCCCAAACCTTAAACCAAAACATCACACCACACCTTATATTTGCACTGTCTGCTCTGTTACAGAGATTAACCTAAATGGTCTACTTTTTTTCTATTTGTATGTAAAGCATCTGAAACTGTAGCTCAAGGTCATCCTTGAATGTCAAAACTGGAACATCACAATGTTCCTGGGAAAGCAAACACTATGCACAGTAAAATGTTTAAAAAACAGACAAAGAAAACATAAAAAACCCCCGACCATAACCTTTTACAGCAGTTGCCAATGCTAATTGAAATGGTGATAAGAAGAAGAAGAATGAGTCCTTGTGCTCTGGGAAATATTCTTCATTTCCACTGTCTGTTATATGGTATGGGTTTCAAGAGAAGAAATGGTAACATGCATGGGAAAAACCAGTAAGAGGGCATGGCAGGGAATACTCCTTGTATTTGCAATTGCTTTAGGTCTCCAGATAGAAATGTGGAATCATTCAGCTGTGTATAAAGGAAACACGAAATAAGAACTAAGAAAGAGTTTTCATTACAGTTCAAGAGAAACCAACAATTTCTTTCCATTATTGTTCAAAATAAATCAGCAATCGGAAATCCTTACCCAGATTATTTCCCTAAGATAAAGCAAGCAAAAACCTTACAATCCATAGAGATGTTCATCACACTCTGTGTTAGAAAGTGTAGACTTGAATCAGAAGTGAAACTTTCCAATAAACCTTGGGATCTGAAAAGAGGAACAAAGTGAGAGAGCTTCACTTCTCCCTTCATGAAGCGAGCAAAGAGTGTTAACAAGAATTCCTCATGTCTTTAACAGGAAATTACTTTCCATTAGACAGTGAAGAAAGAAATACATGCTACTTAAATTTGGGTGAAAGAACATAGACAGCCAGAATGGCATTTCATTTCTGTGCAGTGGCATGAATCCATCAGCATAGAGCTTAGGAAACAAAAGCTTGTCTTTCACTCACCCGAAGACATCAGGCAGCTCAGCAGAGAGGACAGAGTGGGCTATGTACAGTTTCCCATTTCACAGATGGGGCTCTGAGAACAAGTAAGGAGGAAAGAACATGAAGGAAAAGGTGTTTAAAAAAGTTTAAGAACTGAGTAGTGCAGAAAATAAACAAGGAATGCAGGAGTTGTATAGAGAAAGACAGATGGACCAAAAAGATAGGAATGTAAAATGAAGGGTTACTGCAGAGGAGTGTGTCCATGCATCCCAGAAAGTTTGGATTACTAGGGCTGCCTCCAGCTGAGTTTGGGAATTGACTGAATGTGCTCCTCCAACCCCCTGCACCTCACAGTCAGAATGGGCTATTTTTCTTTTCTTGTAGAAAAGCAAGAATTAAATTACGGTTCTTTCCAATTTGAGTAATGCTATCTTCCAGCTCCACAAAATTGTCAGATGGGCAAAAGACAATGGGTCGAACAATACCACTGGAGTTCCAGAAGCAAAAATACAATTTGACAGGGTTGAAAACAAATCCAGCAACAAGTATAACTTTCATTTTTTAGGCCTGATTACTGCTAAGGAACAGTGAATCCCTCATGCTGTCAGGGTGCAGAAGACAACTGTGTATCAACTCATTTGAACTGGTGACAACTTATCTTTATTCTCTACAAAACTCTGTGAGTGAAAGGCTGGGTTTTATCCATGTATTGAATATGGACAGTAGGATTCTTCATTTGGTTACCATAGTTTGCACCAACAAGTATGTGAAAACACAAGAAGAGGCACTACCTCCTTAACAAAACAAAAACCAGCAATATATCTTCAGTAGGAGCAAATTGGCATGAAATGGACATCATCAGTTCTGATGGTTGATGAGGACATCCATGGCTGGATAACATCAAGGAAATAAAAGTAAGTTCTTTGACTTAGGCCAAAATTTAATAGAAATTAAGGCAGAAAGAAATCAGGGCAACTGCTAGGAAATTTCCCTTTCGGTGGGAAATAAATGTGCAGTTTCACAAAACTTTGAATGTTTACACTTTTATGATTTCCCTTGGTAACTCTGTGGGAAAAGAATGTAAACTTCTCTGGTCTTGCAGGCCATCTTAAGTGAACCTCATCTTTCTTAGCAATGAGGCAAATTCCAGAAAAGCAGAAGAAAACCCAGAACATCTGTCTCTGGACAGGCTAGATAGGCAAGAAAGTTGCATCAATATGTAGGAATTCTGCTTCTGAAAGAGAAAATTCATTTCTATTATCTCAAGACTTCACAGACCAAAAAATACTTATTTTTGATACCATCTTATTAGGAAAACTAAAAGATTACTTTCTTGAGGGAGATCAGTAAAAAATAAAAGCTTTCTCATTCCTCAGTGTTGAGACATAACATGTAGGATATGGAATGAAAATAATTGAAGTACTCTCTGACTTCTAAAAGAACAATAACCAATTGTCAAAAATCCCATATTTTTCCTTCTACAATTGCATTAGGTTCTTCTCTTTAAAGAGCATGCCTCACAACAAGCAAGTGCCCAAGCTGACAGCATAAATTTGCTGAGACACTCTCAAAACCAAGAAAGCTGAAGGAGCTGACAAAATTAATCTCTTTTCAAGATCAGAATGTGAGTGTGGGCATACTCACAGCCAAAGGTTGTAGCATGGTGCTGTACCAGCAAGAGCAAACCATGATATCAAAGAGCAGCTGGGATGTCACAACTAGCCAGTCACCTAGTAAGCAGGGGATTGCAGAGGAAATAGTTATGAATTTCCCTCAGGCAAATCCATGTTTGCCTTTCATATACAAGTCAAAAAACCTCTGTCTTCTTATCCTGTCACAGATATATGTAGTTAACCCAAATGAATAGAGGAATGGAGGTAATTAATTTTAGCTTGGGTTTCATAGAGAAACACTCTGTGGTCTTAGTTGAAATGCTGTAAGTAAAATTTCCTTTTCTGTGTTTGTAAGAAGGATCCTACCTTTTTGACTTAGAGAGCATGTAACTCAATTCATTTTTTGACCACAGAAGATTTGCAAAAATTCATCTCTAAGAAACCTGTTGACTTACATAATTTGCTCAGATTCCATGACATTTAACAAGAAAACAATGCAGACATTTGACACAATCCAACAAAAAATCAGATGAGGTGATAAATGGTGGTATCAGTGACATGATCTGGAGCATAAGAAAGTTGACATTAAGACAGATACATTCAATTTACTCCTGCATTTAAATAACTGTCGCCTTCCTTCTCCTTCTGCAGGAGAAAAGACCCCACAAATGTCCAGTAATAATGATATATGATGTTTCCTCCAGCTAGAAATATTTATTTGAACATTTATTTTGAGCTTTTGTTCAAAAGGTTAGTTTCTCCCCAGCTTTTATTGGTTTCTCTTAAGTAGTCTTTCATCTTACTACTTTATGTCCATGGAAAGTAAAAAATATCTTTTTTTATCTAAATTTTTATCTAAATTTATGGGTGTTTTTAACCTTATTATTTTTATTCTAGTGCATTCTTTTCAAACAGTAGCATAAATAATGCAATCTTCTTGGGAGCTGCTGAATTTCTCAAAAGCTTATATCTCATGGTGATGAGGGTTTGGAAAGAGAGGCAGGATGTGCAGTGCTGGGATCCAACATGGGTGTACCAGCAAAGAGTTCTTCAGTATATGTGGCTGGATGTTTGCAGTTGCTTTCCAGACTCTTTCTTCCTTTTTCTACAGCAAAAGGTCCAGATCTGTTGTAGGAATTCAGACTGATGAGTGAATTTTTTTTTTCTGAGCAGAATTCATCTAAGTTATTTCTGTATAACAGGTGTTACACATTTTTCAGATCGAGAGCAATCTGCCCCTGTACCACCCTGGCAATCCAGGGAGACTATCCCCAACTTCTGAGTGGACAGACTCTTTTGGCTTCAGTGAGCTGTCAATTAGGGTCTGTCATTAGAGGGTTTATGAGAGGGGGAAATCATTCCATCCTTTTGTAAGCTGCACTTCGGTTCTTACATGATGCTAAACACGTTCATTTTACTGATGTATTTACAGTTCTGAAAGGTTAATACCTATATAATCATCAGTCAGTAAATGATTCAAGAAAGAAAACAAACAACACTACCATTAGTACCTTACAGTAGCCTGAACAGGCTGTGGGAAGTACCTTTGGCACCTAACCTGTAAAGCCACTTTCACTCATTTCAAGGAGAGGAGAGTAGTAGAAAAAGGAAACCCTGTGGAAGGAAACAAGAAGGGCTGAGCTCAACTGGTGCCCCTGTTACTCTGCCTGGGCACCTTCTGGGTGTTTCACAGAGGCCTAGTGTCTGCCTTGAATTAGCCTCCCTGTGGCCCCCAGATTAGTCCTCACACTTCACAGTTTTCCTCTGTGGCCCTGTGAATGACAATTATTCAGCTTTGGCACACAATCAGTGTGTTGCATAACTGGGAAGAAATCTAGCATGCATCCCCGCACTGTGAGGATCATGTTCAAGCAGTGTGGGCTGCCCTCCAGAACTGCAACGTCAATCAAGCAGCAGAAGGATGTCTCTTTCCGTAAGGGAGGAGGGGGGAGACGGAGGGGTCAAGGAAGGAAGCCACTTTAATAAAGCTCTGACTTTTTTCTGCTGTAAACTTAGAGCAGGAATTTCCCTGAAGTCTCAAACAAAATCTACCTCTGGCTTTACAAGATCAGGTACAAAGGACCTTGCACAATGTCTACTTTGATATATCCAGAACTAAGCATCATAACTGATCCAGAGAGAAACAGATATTCTTGAAGTCTAAACTGTCTCATATTGAGCTTCATGAACGTGTTGCGACATCCTTCTGACAAACCTGCGTACAGTTGCTTAATTTAGTGATATGAAGCAAAATACCCATAGCCCAAGGGAAAAAAAAAACCTCACAGAACTTTAGCTATCATAAAAGAAGCCAAAGTCCACAAACAATTTAACATACAGAGAGCATGGATGGAACTAGTAACTTGTGTTAACTGGTATCCAGAGCAAAGAGTTGCAGGCATACTTCCTCTGAAGGATACAGAAAACTGCCCATAGGCCTGCCTTCTACAGTGCATGCTCAGTTTCTCTGTTTGAATATATAAAAGGACTTTTTTCAGCTAGCATTTTCAGAGGTAAATCAGCTAGGGTTTGAAGAGTGCTCCATTGATCACTAGTCAGTGATTCTGTTTTGGAACAGTGATTTTTGCAGTTCCTGGACTTCTATGATCAGGTGCCCAAGGCTGTGGTTAATTTGCTTAAATTCTACTCAACTCCCCTTTCTGGAACAAGTAGCTGTGGTTTACTGACTAAGCCATTTGCTGCTTTTATTTTGCTTTTGTAAAGGAAAGTTCAGTTCCATAGTTTAGCCTTAAATTTTCACTCTCCAGCTTCTTTAAATACAAAACATGTTCCTTCCATATGGAATAATTTAACCTTGCCAATTGTATTTTAAAAAAAACCAAGCATTTTTATCTCTTGCCCTGCTTCACAAGTTGTCTTGGCCTTGCACTGCACAGGACAGACTCCAGCCCTAGCAAACAGGCAGATAGATCTCCTTTCATAAGTCTCAGTGGCACTGAACTGATATCAAAGACTTTTGTATGCGTCAATCATGGTCCCTCTTCATAAGCCTATACAATGCTATACCAAGTATAACCAGGTTTTTATATCTGACTACAGCTACATCTCAGTGACTTTTATTAATTTTGTGCTTTCTTTCTCCACCATTCCAACTGTGAAGCCTTTGTCTAAAATGAGACATGCTCAAGAGTCATGAGCTTTGGGGGGATTTTTAACCTATTTTTTCATGGAGGTTTTAACTTACAGCCTACCAACTCCTTTATTAAAAAAAAAAATAAATATATTTTTAAGCTAGACTAGATATTTCCAAGACACTCATGCTTTTTTTTCTTGAACCTCACTGAGTTGGAACACAACGATTCTTGTGCTGAAATGTATCTACCCAAACTAACTTCAAATGTGTTAATTGCCTTGAGTAAATTGGCATTCAGGTAATTGAAGGCAATTAGTGAAAAAAGAAAAGTAGTCCAATGTAGGCAAACCATGGTTGTTCAAACAAGTAGAAAACGTAATAATTTGGCTTGACTTTTACTGCTGTTATTTTCACAGCTACAATTCATGTGGTCTTTCGTTCATCTCACATTTGTTTTTCTTGAATGTATAAGGAAAGTCTGCAGGCAGCTAAGTCCCTTGAAGGAAAAAAAAATAGATTTGAAGCTGAGTGAAAAATTTTACTTTCACTTTACTTCCACCTATTAAAAAAAAAAAAAAAAAAAAAGAGAATAAAAGAGAATTCAAATGATCAGTCAAAGATCTTCTGAATTAGGATAGAAGTTGTAAACTGAGATACCAGTTATGAAGGGTAAAATAAAGCTTAATTAAACCAGGACATTTTTACAAAGTCAAGCTGAAGAGCCCCTTATTAAAAAATAAAATTTTCATAAAGAAAACTGGAAAGTCCAGAAACTTACACAGGTTGGTGTAGCTGGCAGATCAAGGAACCATTAGAGGCTATAAGTGAAGCTAGATAATTCTTATTTACTCAGGACCTTCCAAAATCACTGGCTAACAGGATTTGAAGCCTGGAAGCCAGGTGGGTTTTGTTGAGTGTGGTGAAATGTTCCAGCTAAACCCTTGAGCTTAACTGCTGAAAACAGTGCCAATTATGTCTTTGTAAGCAAGTGGCAGGCAGAACATTCATACCAAGTTGGGGCTTGTTTCAGTGATTCATGGAATGAAAATTATGAAGGAGAAACTTATAATCTGAGTAGAGTAGATGTACAACTTTAAAAAATCAGCTGAACTCATGAAATATCAAGATGGCATTCTGAGGTAGTGTTGCTAATATTATAACCCAGCTATTCAAGAGTTGCTGCAAATCGCCCCCAAATGTTAACAACGACCCATTCAGCAATGTTGGAAAAATCCCATTACGACGTCACTGGAGCATTACATAAGAGTTTGCAATCTGCACTTGGCCAGGAGAATTATTTTTAAAAACCTTGAACTATGAGTTATGATAGAGCATGAATGGAAACCAAGTAATTTCTTACAGAGACCCAAAGTATAGAACGGTGAAACAGTTAAGGAATGATTCTAAGAGACTGTGTGCTTTTTCTTGATGCCTCTGAAGTAAGAGTTTCTGAATAAAGGGTCTCACTTTAACTGCATCATTAAAAGTTCAGTGGAAAAGTTATGAATAGAAGGAATTGACTATTTTTTTATCATCTCTATTATGAGAAACTCTTTCCTAGGTCCTCACACAGCCCTTCACCAACACAATAGTCTTTCATTTATGAGAGTACTGTGGAAACCTGAGCTCTTACAACCAGTTCTTCTAGCACTTATGGTGAATCAGATCCATCCTGAACTGGTCATCCCTAAGTACCTTTGCCAGTTAGATATTCTAGAGTCTAGCTATTCTAGATATTCTAGAGTTTCTGTTTAAACCAACATTTATTTACAAAACATGAATCAAAAACTACAAATACACCCTTTTAGAACACCCTATAAGAATAAATCTAGGCTCTTAGCAATATAAAATGCCCAATTATCTTCTATTCCAAGTGTAAAAAATGTTTCCGAGGGGAACATAACTTCATTTTGCTGGTTTTGTACAACTTCTCGACTTCTTTTCTAAAACAGCCCAGTTTGGGTTCAGCATATGGATTGTGAATGCTTCCCATTCACTCTCCCCTCAAGCTTGGGGAAGAAAAAGTAGTTGGCATGATTTTCAAAAGCTCACACAGCACTGTCAGGGCAGATGTATCTATTTGCTCCTCTTCTCTAACCGTGTGTTCCCTCATTCCCTGATTTTCAGATGTCTGCAGTGGGACTGGAGAAGTAGGAGTCACACTACAATTTAATCTGCTTTACAAGAAATCTTCTTTTGGGTTGAGGTTAGGGTTGGGAGGGGTAGTTATGCCCTAGGCAAAAGGGTGCAGGCAGAAATTAATTTGCAAGGAGCTGATGTTGTGCAGGCAGTGCCTCCCATGTGCAAAGAAAATGAAAATATCAAGCTGATCACTACCATAAATCAGAGTCCTGACATCTTTGTTAGGTTTTCTTATCATAATAAGTAAACATATCCAGTAGCATGCACAGCAGGATCCAACCTGTAGCAGCCAACTATTGTGACTGTGTATTGAAAAGCAATAGAAGTGAATATAGATCAAAAAATAACATCTATAATGTAAATCAAGCATTGGGAAGAAAACCTCCAGATTTAATGTTGACTATGCATTTTTAGTTTCAAACTTTGTGATAAGGCTTCTAAAGTAATCTCACATTCTATGAGGTTTTCCCCTTACATTTTAGCTTCCTATGTTGCATGACACAATTGAAAAGAGATTTTACAAAGTCCCCAGAAGCCTGGTATATTTTCCTCTTTCCTGAGAGCATTAAGTGACATAATGCCCACAAGCCCTACTTATTTTTATTAATTTATAATTATTTTTTTAATCACCATTTATCATAGTCACAGGTGATACTACACCTGCCAAAACCCACTAAAACATGCATAGTCAGGCATATAAAATCATAAATGTTATTTGTTTATTTAGTCAGACATTCCTTCATGATTATACTTAATGAACTTCAGAACTTCAGAATTATATTACTTCTTGTGAAAAGCTGCTCATTAATCTTAGGTTGTTGCATTTGCTCTGTAAGAAGAAAGCATACATTTAATTTAGGGAGAAGTTATTCTTGGGTCCATTATAAATTCAGACCTTCACAGTGAGACACACTTGCACAATACATCCCACACCTATGCCTGCAGCTGAACCTCAGACCTGGCCAGGGTGGGTTATGTTATGATACCTCAACTCAGAAATAACGTCTTAGCTTCACAGAAGCTTTATCCTCCTTTTTGGAAGATAAAAACCTTACTGGACAACTTTGGAGGCAGAGTGTGTTAGCTGCTGTTGAGAAACTCCAGGCACTTACTACGCCCTCCTGGGGGTGTAAACCTAGAAATATCCAGGGATGGCCTGGTGGATTCAAACTGAATTAAATAAGCTTCTCCATTTTCTGTCAGGCTCTAGCAACCTGCTGTCTAGCACCACAGAACCAAGCTGTAGATGGTGAGTCTGAAGGGTCCACCCCTGTAACTATATCCTGTACAAAGTGTCATAACAGATTATGCAGAAAAGCAACTTTCAGCTGTGTTATTTTGGGTTGTCACTCCATAACAACAGGGTGCTACTTGTATGAGCTACCTGCAGCAGAGAACTACTGTCTTTCTTCAGTACTTGAAGCATGATGCTCCTCTTGTGCCTCCTTTCACACTAAATACTCCTGTAAAAAGTTAGGGACTGGAAGAATTTAGGCAACTCAGAGAATTCTAACACCATGGCATTATCATAATTTGTGAGACTTCTAGGAAAATCCTTACAAAATTTGTAACAAATGCAAAGTCATGATAACAAATGAGTTCACACTGGATTAAAAAAAGACCAAGAAAAAAAAAAAAAGAAGGGTTATTCTCTTTTGTGGGATTTGTTTTCTTTTTTACTTATTTGCCTGGGGAACTTAGCTTAATTTGTAAGAGTTAATTAGAACCTTGACATTACATGCTTTAAGTTCTTCATATTGTTAAAGGCTTTCTAGTTCAGGACTTTAGACAATAAAAGTAATCCTACCTTAAAGCTAACTCTTTTAAATGAAACAATTTGATCCTTAGATCCCGCTCCTCAGCAAGCCAAAACTGATTTTTCTTCAAATGAATTTTTAGTTACATATTTTTTTTCCCTTTGGATCAGGAGCATAGATTGTTCCTAGACGGTCCTTTCTAAGGATGTCACTGTTCTCAAATGCCACTCTTTTAGATCACAGCTTTTCTACCTAAAGGCTACCTTGTCCATTGAAGAAAAATATGACTTTTCTTCCAAAGCTGTCTTTGCATTAGAAATTCAGTGTTGCATGGTAAACTACTGTTGACTGCAGGTTTTCAGTGAAGTTTGCAGCTAAACACACAAAGACATATGGAGAAAATTGCCAGAGCAGACCCCACTGTGTCCTTGCTGTTGAAATGTCTGCTGAGGGGTGGGATAAGGGAAGCCAGCAAGTTAATTAGCTCAGTTTCTCCACTGAAACAAAAGTCCAGGCAACAGGAATGCCTCCCTTCCTTCTTCCAGTTTTCTATAATAATCAATTATACTACTTAAGCCCAAGAATTAAGGCAGCATCATGTCCACTTGACAGGTGAGCTTTGATGGCAGATGGAAGAAGCAAACCTGAGTTATCATTGCTTTTTATGGCTTTTGGCTAAATTTCTATTCAGGAAAAGGAGGATAAAACATATTTGAATCTTCCTACCCACAAGTGGCCTTACTACCCACCTTTCCATAGCATGCACTTGTGCATCCTCTCAGATCCTCTGTAGAAGCATGAGTCAGTCTGGGAAACCCTCGTCAGTGCCAGGTGAGATATGCAGAAGAAAGAATACAGCTTTATTTGGTGTTTGGCATTTTGTTTCTATTTGCCAACCCTTGAAGCTCAGTACAACTATATTTGGGAATGAAGACTATGTAATATAAAAGTAAAAGGAAGCAAATAAATGTAGCTTTTTCCCATGATATTTTCCTTCTAGCCAACTTCTTAGACCTGAAGCAAACTTTTAGTTTGAGTAGCCTTCAGAGAATCTACTTGCTGACCTGCCGTCCTCAAATGGCTCTGTGTATAATGCTATAATCCCTGTGGGCAGATCAATTATCCACTGGTGGAGAGGCTTTGCAGGCCTACACAAAAATGCAAGACCTGTCTCAATAGACAATCTAGTCATTCCTGTCTGAACACAGGGGAAAGAAAGAAGTATAGCAACCCTCCTTTCTCTTTTTGTATTTGCAGTATAATTTACTGATCTTTTTCTCTCATTATTGCTATTAAGATAGGTGACTTCGGAGGTGCCTATTATTGCAGTCATTGCAATCAACTCTCCTGCACAACTGTTCACTGAAGCATTTTGCACAATCCCACTTCTCTTCTGAATCTCACAAATTATTTTTGCTTGAACTGTTTACTGTTTTCTTTTGTGGACTGAATTATATGTTATCCCTAATTTCAATAAAATGTGTTTGATTATTTCCAAGAGTGTGATTTTTAGGGGGAAGCAGAAATAAATTGCTTAAATAATGTTTGACAAGATAGAAGTTTAGTAACCTTGCTATAGCTCCAAGGATTTATGAACTCCATGAGAAGACACTCAAGTTATGGCCTTTTTATATGTAAACTTTTTATATGTAACTCATCAGAGATAGTCACAAGTTCTGTTTAATTAATTTTCTGGATGCCTACTTTGAAAGCTCATTTTTAAGTTATATAGGTGCTGGTTAGATGTGACTGCAGCATTCCGTGTTGCATAGATAAAGCTAATTCATAGTATTGGAAAAGAAATCAGGTCCTAGACATCTCAGATTTCCCAAAAATTAATGGATACATTTAGCTTAACTTCTCTGCACGTTGGTTTCCAGGATTCAAACACTTCCTTTGTTTCATTGGTATGGTGAGGAAAGAATCCTTGGCACAATCTGAAAATGCACTGATAAGGATTATTTTTTAAAAATGCACTTTTGGGGAAATTAACAATGCAGTATTTGAAGCACAGTCTGAATACAATAAATTATTTTGAACAACAACAAAAAATATTAATTGTAATTAATTGGAAACTCCAGTAGTAGTATCTATCAATAAATGCTGAAAAGTTTATGAAGAAAAAGAGAAGCATGGGACTGTGCGATTGAGTAAATCTTTTTCAACATAGATACATAAGGCACTGTCCCAAGTTCATGCTGACAGCCTTACAGAATGCAACTTCCTATCATTTGAGTCATTGAATATGCAAACTTATTAACATCTTCTGTTAGCAAAGCTTTATGCACATACTTTACACCATTGAACTTGGAAGACCCCAGTCCAGTGTGGATGACTGTGTTAAGCACTGTATGACATAATCAAAATCTCTTTGCTAGTAAGGCCCTGTGCTGATAAATGTTATTGCAAGCAAAAAAAGTGATACTAAGACCACAAAGATACATATTTTTCTTCATTCTTCACCTTCTCAGACTCTTTTTTTTTCATTTTTCATTTCTTTATGTTTAAACAACCACTTTATTTGTGGCAAAGAACATACTTTAAACTTTTCTGGCACCTAGAGTCAAAGATGGGGTATTTAAATATAAATTTAAATTTAAATTTAAATAGATCTATCCTCATATCTTGACAAAAAGTGCCCTAGGTTTTTTGCCTTATTTCAGGAGAAAGTGTCCATTCCACATACAGATAAACATTAATATGTTAATATTGAATTTGTCACTGCTGTATGGCTAAATAATATGGCTAGTTTTACTTCTGTAAGGCTACAGTTGTGCCCATGAAGCTGGGGTTGTTCAGACACAACTTTTTTCCCCTATAGATAATTCTGAAAGAGGTTACGCATGTTTCTCTATTGCTTTTTGTGTTCAGAGCCATTGTGTAAAAGTGTAAAAATGTATCATCTGACCTATGTCTTCACACTGCTTAGACTGCTGCTAAAAAACTATTTACTGGATTAAATAGATTAGTATTTTTCTAACATGCAGATGAGATGACTCATTGCTTTTATAGATAATAAAATCATCAATTAATGAACTAAGCTCCATTATAAACACACATTCTGTACACATTCAAAGGTGAGCTACTAAATACTGTTGAAAATTTCACTTGCTGTGGATTCTGCTTTTTGTAATAGCATTTTTTCTATCATCCATATATAATTCCATGTTGTAATTGGAACTAACAAATTTGCAGGAGAAGCAGTTCAAACTTACTCCAACTGCAACGTGAATGCACTTAGATGTTTTGAAATTAAAAACCACTTGAATTTCTTGGTAGTGTAGAGCACAAACAGTATTTCACTGTATCTAGTTATGAGCAGATAGTGTGATGTGACTAAAAGCCACTGCTCCTTATTCCTTGTACCTGCAGTTGAAGTACAAAATAAATTTGTTGAAAAGATTGGGGAGGGGAAGGGGTGGTGGGGATGGAGAGCTGGGGAGAGGGCATGGAGAAAGAAGACCAGATAAATAAAACTTATTTTCTTTACATTCCAAAGTAATAAAACTCCCTGGTAAAACCCTGACTGACATTTTTAAACAGACAAGAGTAAGAAAGAAAATAGAGTCAAAATACAGTCAGGAAAGAAAATTAGGGCAGAAAGGGCATTTAGAAGTTTAGAATACTTTGTGAAAATTAGAGATGGACCATAGCTAGAAAGTTTGATACAGATACCTCTGAATTTTGGAGGACACTTGATAGCTTGAACAGGATTTGAGTTCTACACAATTGCTTTTTTATAATGGACTTGCAGCCAAACTCCACTTCCAAACTCTCGGATAGTTTGAGAGCGTCTTTCAGTTCACATCCTGAATCTTCCACCCATGTCTGCTGGAAATCTTACATTAACGCAATTGTTGAAAAACATTGTGGTGAGCCAAGATTCTGTTTTCACCAGTTCAGTCTCCTGAGCTGTTCTAGGCCACCACTTTCGTCTGCTGGAAATAGTGTGTGAGGTTTGACCTGGGCAGCTTGAACGCCTTTCTGCAGCTCACAGACAGAGGTTTTATTGTAAGCTTCCCTTTTCAGGACTTCAGTCCCTCCTACACAGTTCAGTAACCAGTTAATTTATATATTCTGCCTGAAGCACTCCCTCTGGCTTCATAATACAATCTCTGAAATGAAGAAAACGTACCTAAAAGCGGATACAGCCAGTCCCAGACCACTTATTCAGCTCTAGGCTGCCTGCTGGCATGAAGATGCTTGTAGCCAGCTCAGTGTCCCAGGGCAGTCTGCAACGCTGAATGATGGTCAGCCCTCTGCTGTGCTCTCCAAGCAGCCACCTTCCTACCACACAGCACTTTGCTACTTCAGTTTTTCCACTATATTCCTTGTGTGGCATCCCTGCTCTTTCCAGGTCACTGGAAGATTTTACTTCAGAATCAGCTTCCTTGCAAACAGGTTTTATACTTACAGAAGACTGGAGTGGAGAGAAAAAGAATGAGAAGGATGGGTTGGTTGAAACAAGTAGCTTATGAGTGCTAGGGATAATTTCTATGCATTTTTTTTACTTCTGTTAAATTCAAATAGTGGATTACGAAGATGTAAACTCCAATTCTTTCTTTTCCCTGCAATTTTTGTGATTCTGGTGGCTTCTGTACCCTGCTAATTTTCTGATGTGTCCTGTGGGAAAGCTCACACCAGTGCCCTTTCCTGTGTGAGGACACTAACAAGTCTCCACTCTTTCTGCTACCTAACTCCTCTAGCAAACTTACCTGAAGTAACCCAGTGGGTCCAAAATCATTTGGGGGACATATGGTCATGGACAGAGCAATGAAAAAAATAAAGTTGAAGATCAATATAATTGTTGTACAACACTATCCTCCAAACCCCCCACACCCCCCCACCCCCCCCCCACCAAATACCTGCACAAACAAACCATGCAAGAGGAATTGAAAGGACTTGAGGAATCGGACTCAGGTTTAGGTTTAGGAACTTTCCAATGTGCTCCATATGTAGCACCCCTAGAGAAAGGTGAACAATAGGGACTGCCATTTAAGTTGATAACCCAGCATGTTTTCTAAGCAGCTTTTCCTTAGCTCCTAACTTGTACATACTAACAGTTAATTCCTTAATATCATGAAGGTATTTGCACATACATTGGTAAAACAATACTATACTAATACAGAGACCTTTTTTTCAATAAATAATGTGTTGTGCGGCCACAGGTTTGTGCCTCTGCATGCAGGAGTGGAAAACAGATTTCCTGTATTTCTAGAATGTTTATGATCTCAAAAAGTTGAACTGAAAAATTGAAGCATTATGCTTTTCCCACAAGCAAGAAACAAGCCTGTGTATCCTAACTGGGACTATCATTTTTTTAAAATAAATACTCAACTCTGAGATTATTTCTTCTTTTAAAATATGAACTGTCCAACATTGTCAAATGGATAATAGCTTTAAATTTAAAAAAAAAAATATTTTAAAATGTAAATTTGAGTGTTTTGACAATTTTTAGGAAATTTAATTTTTTTAACTGGACAATCAACAAATCTTATACATGAACTGAAGCTCTAGTATAGGCCCAGTTACAGGGAACTACTCTTAGATAATACTTCAACAGCAAATACCACAAAATTTTGGAGTTACCATTTCTATCATGCTTCTATCAGCTCAAAACTTAAGTAAGCCACAGACTTACTACTTTTATATTTTAATGTTGCACCATTTTTAAAGCTGCAGTCAATTTTTATATTTTTTACATAAAACACATTTTAAATGCGGCATCCCTTACCTCATTCTGAAGGGATATGAAAAGAAAGAAGTATTTCCTTTTCTCAGAAGAAATAGCCACATTCATTTTTGGCACATTTCAGTTTTAGCAAGAGTCCCTTCAGAAACTTATGGGGGTCCTTCTGCAGTGTTTTCCTGGAGGCATGTGATGGACTCATTATCCTGTACCTCCCTTGTGATCCTGGTGAAACTAACACAGGAGTGGAAACTTCAAGCAGCATTTCCCTCAGAAACTGGCTGGCAGGTGAAGGCAGGCTGATGCTTTTAGGATAGGAGAGCAATGTAAGAAAGAAAACAAGCTGATAGCTTGCAGCCCATGATGTTCACACCGAACATAAGGGACCTGGAAATTTGGATAGCTTTGGCTTTTAAAAAAAATGAAAAAAAATCAGAATGAGGACTGTAGATTACTTTATTCCAGTATCCAATAACTATAGTTATATTAAATCAAGAAGAAAAGGGAGTTACCAAAATAAAAGGTTTTTCTTTAATCTGTGTGATTCAGGAGGGGCGTCGGAAGAGTAATCTATGTGAGGGCAAAGGGATATTTCTCTTTTCATCTAACATATACATTTTGCAAAGTCAAGCTGCAACTTTTGGTTGTCTTTTATTATTACAATTTTTATTTATTACCTTCTGAGCAATTCCTTTTAAGAAAAAAATGTTTTATGAAAACACTCTGGCAGGAATACCAGAATATGTTTGTGGATCTCTTAGGAGATTTTGTCTCATGATTCATCCTGCACAATCTGATTCCAAATTATTGCTTTTTATGTTCAAATATTTTCTAATGTAAGCAGGAATTCATATACTCATGGCATGGGAAAAATGTGGTAAATCATATTCCAATGCACACATACAACCTGTCATGTTTAACTCCCAAGGATTTTTAAATAGCCCAAAGAAAAACACAAATAAAAGGAAATGCAGAAAAAGCTAATTCTAAAAGTAGAAAGAAAAATACTGTTCCCCACATATATTCCTGAAATGTTTCACCAAATTAATGTTTGCTATATAATACTGAAATATAGGTTTTCATAGTTTTATTGATAACAATGACCAGCACTTAACTTTCAAACCCTACATGCAATTCACCCATCCTCAAAATCTTTCTGTAATAAGCAAACAAATTTTATTTTAGAGTAATCTGCTCTCCACCCCGCTCTTCCTTTTCTGCAGTAGAAACAGGTTTCTTCAGAAACTCGTCCATATACTGAGCCTAACCCCTTGCTCCTTCACCTGCCCCTCTAAAATTCCCTGAAATTTCCCCCCAATCATTTAATAAGATTAGAGTATGTTTAACTCAAAGATCTATTAAAGTTGGATTTCATCTCATCTCAAGGCTTGCTTTTGCCACAAGGCCTACCAAACACTGCCAGACAGTAACGCACAGCCAAGAAGATAGATTCATTGGTTGATAGCTATTCTGTAAATGAGCTCATCCTCCCACTATCCAGTTCTACCAATTTCTTCATCCACATGTTGTTTCTTGTAATTCATCTGGGTTTTAATCTTCTGGAAGCACCGTAAGCTCTTTTCAATATCTAGGTATTATCTCTACAAGAATCCCAGCTCCAGAAAGGGGGTCAAGGGTGCTCCTGCAACATAAACCTTTACTTTGTTCTCCACCAGTTACTGTCCTATTACAATACTAAACAATAACTGACGCCATTATAACCAAATTTTAGTACTTCTCTTTGCTGTCTTTAAATGTGTTCTCATGAACTCTTCATCTCTGTGATAAGTGTTTTGATTTTTGTTTGCTAGTCCTTAAAGCTTTTGGTCTGATAACAGAGAAATAATTTTGCTCCCAGCTGACTGGGCTTCACAAGGCATTTAACTGCACAGAACCACCATAGGCCTGCAAAAGATCCTAAGGTCTCCCCTAGTCCCTAATCCAGTCCACAATACACCCACTAATCCACAGTAGTTCCAAAAGTCCATTATTGACAGATGTTCATCCAGCATAGCTGTGAAAACTCATCCAAAGTGCCTATGAACAACATAAATTTTCCAGCACTCTACAGAAACTCACCAGTATCCTTACTGTTAGAAAAGCTTTCCTAACATCTACTCTGTGCAATATAAGCTCCTTATTTCCACTGCATGGGCATGCTATAAAAATAATTCCTTGCAGTTTGCATCAGTCTTTTAAATATTTGAAGACTTTCATCATATCTTTACTCCATCTTGTATACTTTAGATTAAACAGACCCAAATTAATGCAATAGTCCATCACTTGGAATGCCTTAAGTCATCTGACTGTTGCCTATAGGATTTTACAGGATATTGGCAGAAGCTTTCTCTACATCCAGTGGACTCAATGCCACTGGCTACAGCTGAGCCCATGAGCAGCAGTGGCAGAGCCTCTGGGACAATGCCTGGAAGAGGGAAATAAGGATATGTGAAAGAACCAGCTCTGCAGACTCCAATTTCAGTGAGAAAAGTGGGGGAAGGAGGTGCTCCAGGCATCACAGCAGAGATTCCTCTGTAGTCTGTGGTGCAGACCATGGTGAAGCAGCTGTGTCCCTGCAGCCCATGGAGGATCACAGTGGAGCAGATATCCACCTGTAGCCTCTGGAGGACCTCGTTTTGGAGCAGGTGGATGCCTGAGAGAGGCTGTGACCCTGTGGGAAGCCTGTACTGAAGTAGGTTGCAGCATGTTTGCTGGCAGGACTCGTGACCCCACAGGCAGGACCAATGCTGGGGCAGTTTTGGAAAAGCAGTAGCCTGTGGGAAGGACTCATGCTGGAGAAGTTCATGAAGGACAATCTCCTGTGAGAGAAATCCCATGCTGGAGGAGGGGAATTGAGTGAGAATGAAAGAGTGACAGAGACAAGGTGTGATGAACTGAATGCAACCCCAATTCCCCATCACCCCATGACAGGAAAGAGGTAGTGAAATCACAGGGGTGAGGCTGAGTCCAGAAATAAGGGAGGGATGGGGGCAAGTGATTTTAAGATTTGAGTTTATTTTTCATTACCTTAATTTGATTTTGATTGTCAATAAATTGAATAAATCTCATTAATTTATCTCAGTCAAGTTTACATCATCTCCTGATAAGACTCATGACTTTTTTTACATTTTGTCTCCCCTGAACAGTTGAGGAACAGTGATAGAGAGACTTTGGTGAAGATCTGGCAACCAGTCAAGATCTACCAACCACACTCTTTTAAGCAATTCTGTCTTAGTATGGATGCACACTAAGTCCTTTTTTTAAAAAAAAAGTCTATCAGATTTAATAGATCTTGATTTTGTCACCATAAGGTCACTACAGCTTTCTCAGTTTGGAGTCTCTTTTAACTTCTGTTCCCTGCTTGTATTTTCTTTCATAAATGTCTGGGTTTGGGAAAACTTTGTTTCTCTCCACTTTTTCCCACTGTACATCTCTAATAAAGGCAAAAATGAAAAAATATTCAGAAATTAATCAAAAATCTATTCAAGCTCCCAACCCCCAAACCTCTCCATAATACCAAAATGTCTTCTAAAAGCATACGTAAACTAAAAGCATAAGTACACTAACAGTGCTTTGGGGCAAAGATATGTGCATTTATATGTTTTCTTTTCTTGTCAGAAATTCAAATTATTTTCCCCAAGATTTGCAAGGCTATTGGAGATAGAAGGAAGTAGAGAAGAGTGACATCTAATTTTATTATTTATTTACTTGAATTAAGAACTGTGACTCTTCAAAAAACTTTTTCAGTTTGAATATCAAACAACACTCCTCTATGCATTATTGCAAGATTTATTCCTCTATTTATACATTTTTCAATCATCAAAGTTTATTTGACAAGTTTTTATTATCCGAACACCAATGTATATATAAGTAATCTCAACATTCCCACAATAGCATGAGATGTTAAAATAAAAACAAAGATACTATAGTAGATGATCTAAATCTACCCTTTCTCACAGTAATTTCACAGTAAAATTCCTTGAACACCAAATGTTTAAAAGATTATTTAAAAAGTTAGGAAAATAAATAAAAAGGTTACATGATGGAGGGTAAATAGGAATGATCACTTTTGTCACGCTTCATCAACAGAGAAGCTGGTCTCCTTAGCTCAGAAAAGAAAAGCCAAACATTAGCAGAGCAGTAAAATCTCATTAAGAGTTCTGGATTTCTGTTCTAAGTAAAAATATCTGGAGGGGCCAGTGGGTTTCGGGGATTTTTTTATTGTTGTTTTTTGTTTGTTTGTTTACTTTGGTTTTGGTTTATAGGGTTTTTTTTGGTGGGTGTGGGATTTTTTTGTCTTCTCATAACTTACAGAATATAAGAGCTCACTGCTAATTCCTCTTTATCAGAATTTTATCTGGGTTTAGATCCTTTTCACATATTCTTTGAAAATCAGAAACTATGAAAACAGAGGCATTGTATACTCTGGAATACAAGTAGTCAGCAGCTGCCTGCAAGTTCCTTAAGCATTACAATTAATTGTGTTTACTGTAAAGTTTTCCACCCCTAACTCCAGCCCCTTTCCCAATGCCCTGGGCCTAAGATACCTGTTCCAATTTCAGGCCAACTTTTCACCTCTAGAGTAAATGGCAGCAACTTTTACTATTGACTGTAATGTCACCACACATATCTGTCACCATTTCATTATTTATGCAAACCATAATTGAAGACAGGCAAGAAATACATACATGACTACCACTTCAATCCTTGGGAATGGAATCACTTTCTGTCGTGACTATTTTTAGTGAAGCTTGTTTCCAATCGAAGGCAAGAAGCATTATCAAGGAAATAACTTATTCTAGCATCACATTACTGGCTATTTCTAGACAAATCACTGTTGCTTCAGAAAATAACATTATCTGAGGTCCCAAGGTCTTTTTCATTCACTTACTGAGAGTTTCTCTCATTTGAGAGAAAAGACAGGGATCCTTCAGAGGGGTTCTTTCTTCCAAACTTGTCCTCTTGAATTTAGGCAGTTTAAGGGAACAATGACTGCTGACAAGTTCCTTATTACCAGCAATTAATGGCCAGTTTGTTAATTAGTGCCCTGAGGCAAAGTTAATGTAGCGTTTTCAGCAGAACCCAAAACAAAAACATAGAATATTTTTGGATATGGGCTAACAGCTCTGTTTTATTCAGTATTTTTCTTAACAAGGACAGATTTTCCTGTCCAAACCAGTGGACTGCAAAGTGCACATACTGGGAAAAGAAATCAGCTTCATTAAAAGGAAAAATAATAATAAACTGGCTGTGGTCTTTTTCCTGACCCAGAACATGGCAAGTTCCCAGTGCATTTAGGAAAGAATAAAAATTCAAAAAGAAGACAGAAAAAAATAAGGAGGATATGAAAGTGTTTTCTCTGCCTTTTCAATGAAAACTCCAATCAATTCCAGAGGCTTCCTGACAGATTCTTTCCCTACTCCTATTATTCAAAGAAAAATAATCATCATTGGACCAGATGACCCACTGTCCTCTCTTCCAACTTTATCCATTCTGTTATTCTGTAATCTATCAACTACCGAAAATGCCTTCAATGATCTAACAACTTTCTTTTCTTTTTCTTTTAAAAACCTGAAACAAAACATCCCACAAACTCATGGAGTTTCAACTCAGAACTGCTGTTTGCTTTGGGGATATCTCTGCTTGTTACAAAATAACTAAATTTACAAAGGCAAATTCAGAAACTATGAAATACCTTACCCTGTCCCCCACTTTCCCCTGGCCTCTCAGAGCTGTGATCTTCACCTTTTTCTCCTCTAATGAGCAGAGACATACAAGACATCTCTTTTATGAGTAAGGGTGCTCTTGGAGTGTCTACACTGGGCATCAGAATTTTTTGGGATTTCCTATAGGTTTCCCAACAGCGTGATACTCAGGGGCCTCCAAAGAAGGAACAGAAACAATTCTTGAACTGGCTGTAAAACCTACTTCCAGTTCTAAAGACAACAAAAAATTCTCCAGCAACCACATGGCAGAGGATCACAAGGCTTTCGAGGAGTGACCTCCATTGTCATTATTTCTACATCCACTAGACTGCTCCTCATGTTTCACAGTGCCAGTTAAATAAGGGCAAAACTGCTGCTGGCCTCTGCTGTACGTAAGAGACACCTTAAAGGTCATGGATTTCTCCTCAACTTTCCATAAGGCTAACAGCCAGAAACGAGAGCCGGCCCATCTGGCTCCTCTATGAGCCACGCAGACAGTGGAGCTGAGGCAGCTGTGCCAGTGAGGATGACTGAACAGCTCACAGTGAGGTTTCTCCAACAGGGAGGCTGAATTTTCATGCTGCAACAGCTCATTTCATGACTCTCCAGGAAGAGGTGGGCTACAGCTGGCAGCTGTAGTCACTTCAGGCATCGATGAGAACATACTCCCTATCACTGAGTGATAAGACCTTACAAGAAAAAGTAGAATACTATGAATATGAATTTTTATTTGTTGCTGTGGCATAGTCAGGCTGATTTAACTACAGGCTTTGCATCAGCCAAGCACAACTTTCAGACACAAAACATTTATAAATGTCTGCATTTAATTACAATGGTAAAACTTCTTAAAATAATTCTCTAAACATGTTAAACCACATGAAATGCTATCAAAACTGTACTATATTTTTAAAAATTGCACAAGTTTTTAATTGGATAAACTATATTAAATTTTAATACCAGCCAAGATGTACTTATAACAAAACCAAAGTGAGACACACACAAAAAGGCTGGTTGGTGGTTGAGTGGATACTTTCCCCACAGAGGGATTCATGTCAGAATTCTTCAGAGAGTAATCAGGGTTTCATTTGTTTGGTTAATGTATTCATTACTGACGAGAACTCTGCTATATATAAAAGTAGAATAATCAAGAGCCATCTTTTACATGCTTTTCTCCCCATTGCATCTCCTAATGAATTGTAAGTCATTTAAGTTATGAAGGACTTAATGGCTAACTTAAGGCAGTCTATATATTTTTATATATGTATTTATAGTTTATAACACAATAAAAAATTAGGATTTTTAGGATTGCTGTGTTACCCTTTCCTTTTGTTTTTTTTTTATATGAGTGTCTTTGTGAAGAAAGCATTGCCATCTGATAATATGCCAAGAATTGGCAACACTGACATTGTTTTGACACAGTGATTTGGCATAAATTGCTGAGTCCATTTCTGTAATACCAACCACATTTATAAAAGAAAAGACGGAGAGCCTAAGAACTTTCATGTGATTTATATACAGTTTATTCCCCATGAGTGTAGCCCTAAGAAATATGGAGCTTCACCATTTTACCATTAATTTTTAAATGGCAGGTACTGACTTCAGCCAGTTACGGTTTTTGTCCGTGGTCACTGTGGGGTTAACACATTATGTGTGGACTGTAAAGCAAGACAGGTCTGTTTCTCAGATCCGATATGCAATAGGAGCTCTCAGCCAAAGGCTGAAGCTAGCAAAGACATCTAAAGAGGTGCTGAAGTCTAACACTGATTCTGACTGTAGTTTATATCAGGATTTTGTCAGATGGCCTGAAGAAAGAGTCTAATGCAAACACAGAAGGGTTCTGCAGAACCACTATAACAAATGTTCTTCTAGGAGTATTTGATAACACTTTGTTTATTAAACATGTAGTAAATACTAGTTAAATTGTAGCACACCTCACATATAAGCACCCAAATAATCTTTCCAAGACAATGTTCAGGGGGGAGATGTCATACTAGTTTTGCCAAACTTTACTTTACTTTTTACTTCCCATAAAGCAAATGACCCTCTGTTTCTGTAATGTCTTCACTTAAGGAGTATGTATTTGGTTAATTAACATATGTTTATAGTCCTGACATCTCACATTTGAAGCAAGAGCATAAACCCAAGTTTAATTTTTCCCACAGGGTTTGATAGTCTTGGAAGGATGAACTAACACAGTATGGACACTCCTAAAACAGTGAGAACTTCACACTGAATGCTCCCAAAACAGGATGAATAGGTTTTTTCAGGGGTTGGCACTGGAATCAGTGCTGTTTAACAGCTCTCTCAGTGACATGGACAGAGGGATTGAGTGGGATTGAGTGTACCCTCAGCAGATGTGCCAACCACAGCTTGGCTGTTTGGTGCAGTCATTGGAAGGAAGGGATAATGCCATCCAGAGGGACCTTGAGGGGCTTGAGGGGTGAGCCAGTGCAGACCTCCTGAAGTTCAACAAAGCAGAGCATGAGGTCTGGCACATGGCTCAAATTAATCCCACAAATTAATAAAGGATGGTCAAAGAATGATTTGGGAGCAACCCTTAGGAAAAGGACTTGAGGATATTGGTTGACAAAAAGCAGGATGGGACACATCAGTGTGCACTGTCAGCCCAGAAAGCCAACGGTGCCCTGGGCAGCATCAAAAGCAGTATGACTAGCAGGGAAAGGGAACAGATGATCTACCTCTATTCTGCTCTGGCAAGACCCCACGTGGTGTTTGGCATCCAGGTGTGGGGTCCCCAACATAAGACGGATGTGAAACCACTGGAGTGGGTCCAGAGGCAGGCCATAGCAGGCCATGAAGGTGCTCAGAGGGCTGAAGTACTTCTCCCCTGAAGACAAGATGAGAAACCTGGAGCTGTTCATCCTGAAGAGAAGGCTCCCCTTATAGAAGCCTTTCAGTACCTAAAGGACACTTGTAAAAAAGCTGGAGAAGGTTTATGCAAGGGCATGTAGTGCTAGAACAAGGGCAATGGCTCTAAACTGAAAGAGGGTAGATTCCCTTCAGACATTAGGAAGAAATTCTTTAGTATGAGGGTGTGGAGAGACAGGAACAGGTTGCCCAAAGAAACTGTGGATACCCATCCCTGGAAGAATTTCACATCAAGTAGGACTGGGCTTTGAGAAGCCTGCCCTAATGGAAGGTGTCTCTGCTCATGGCTGGGGGTTAGAACCAGATGATCTTTTAGGTCTCTCCAAACTCAAACCACTCTATAAGTTCATGAAATTTTTGTTCAAGTAGCCTATTCAAGCTATGTTAATTAGGATGTTCCAGCATTACAATTGAGAAATACGGCACAAAACCACACAAAACGGAGGTGGCAGGGAAAGGACAAAAATTTTTACATATAGAAGAGAATTTGAGTAAGGCAATCCACACCACAGAACTGGATTGGTTGAAAATAACTTTGTTGGAGACCAGAACAGTAACTGGAGTGCAAGGCAGACCTAATGCGACAGAATGATAACAATAGGCTGGGATTTTAAGAGAGTTTAATCAGGAGTGAAGGATGACATATGGCTTCCTTCTTATTCAAAGATTATCTATTTCCCAGCTGGACACTGCACCTCTAAACTACAGTGGCTTTAATATTGTTTACTAAAACAAGCATACTTTTCAATTTGAAAGCGAGGGAAGGAAAATGCCTTTTCAGTTTTTGATGCCTTTATCCTATTATGTGAAGCACAAGAAATTAAATTAAATCATGTAGGCCTATACACAGGTAAGTTATCCATGTGAAAAATGTATTACTCCATGCAAAAAAAAGTTGTCTATTATAATTGGGATATTTACTTATTACTATCATTATCATTATCACTATTAATATTATGAATATTAATATTGAATAACTAGTAAATGACTGGATAATTCTTCTATCCCTGCCTCCATGCAGTTGATCTGTTCAAGGGATTAGAAAGAAAACTTTAGTTGGCAGAAAGGGTGTGTTGAAAATACAGCGATAGCTACAGTCTAACCTGCCTCCACCTGTCCACCCACGCAGCTACCTGTATCAGTCAGGAAATAGGTGACTAATATTTGCTCACTTTTGGGAATTTGTTTAACATTACTGAATGATTCATAGAAACAGAGATGTGAAATAATAACAACTTTTAAGGATAAATTTAAAACAAAGAATTCCATTCATTCAACAGATACACATTCTTTGGTACAGAATATAACTGGGCTGTCAGCCATGATCTCTCCTCTCCTCTCCTCTCCTCTCCTCTCCTCTCCTCTCCTCTCCTCTCCT
>NC_031769.1:53339194-53465578 GCF_001522545.3 Parus major
CTCTCTAGAACTACCTGAAAGGAGGCTGTAGTGAGGTGGGGACCAGTCTCTTCTACTGTGGCTTCAGCGAGAGGACCAGAGGACACGGCCTTAAGATGAGACAAAGGAGATTCAGATACCAGGGAAAAAAATTCAGTGTTAGGGTGGTCAGGCATTGGAATAGGATGCCCAGGGTGGAGTCACCATCCCTGGAGATGTGTAAGAAGTGGCTGGATCTGGATGATGTGATTTAGTGGTTTAGGAGTTACAGTAGTAGTTCTGGGTTGACAACTGGACTTCATGATCTTAAGGGTCTCTTTCAACCTTGATGATTCTATGACTTTTAGACAGTTTAATGGATACCTGTTTTAGAAGTTTGAAACTAGAGACTGAACACATCTTTTATAGCTTTCACTATAACAAAATAAGTAATAAATTATGTCTTTTGGCCTAATTGGATGTCACTTCTCCAAAGAGTTTGCAGTCTGATTGATTAGCCAAAACCAATACTGAATACAGAAACAATACTGTGCTGAATACAAAGAAAAATTCTGGCAGCAGGACTTCATCAGACCAAAGGAAGTAATTTTAAATGTGTTTCAGCATAATCCTTTACTTCACCGTTTTGGTGGTTTTTTTTTTAATAAATTATAATCTACAGAGAAATTTTAATGAGAGTTATCTGAAGTAATCAAACTAAGCAGTCTTGAACCCTTAGCTAGAGTTCTATTGTCATACCCAAAAATGCCACACCTGTTAAGGTTTATTAGATTTCCAGAAGTTCAACAGCACATAAAAATCAGCAGTCTTGCTAACTTTATATTTTCCATAACATAAAACTAAAACCTCTTCCATCAAGTTACAAACTTTTTACTTGTTATCTACACAAATAAATGGAGCGCAGTGTGTTGAAAGGCTCTGTCCTAATTTGATGAACTTATAGAATGACTTCTGAAAACTTCTGAGTTTAGAGGGGTACGTAAGCTTTTGGGGTACACTAAATGTATTTATTCTGCTACTAGTTGCTTAAATCTTTCCCCTTTCTTTTCATTTACCCAGGTTATGCTGCTCCTAATACTCAGCATGATTCTGAAATCTGATCTGCTGGTAATAAACATCTTGATTCCATTTCTAAGATTACACCCTTACTTAAAGGTCATCTAAATTAAAAACTCATTAAAAGAAATGTCTTCCTTTGTCTTCAAACTCTCTCCCCTATCCACTCCAGGCAGCCATTTTAATTTTTTTTAGTAATAAAGGGGCATATTTTTTCTATCTCCTTTCTAGTCTTTAATTAATGACAGAGGCAGATCAAGACAGGAAAATAAAGCTGCAACTCATTCAGGCTTGGTTTCTTTAGCACTAGAACAAAAAGACACAGGATTTACAGTTAGGTAGCATTTAAAGAAGAAATTCCCTAGCAATTTGAATATGTTCTCTGTTTACAGAGTAAAGAAAAGTCTAAATAAAACCAAGATCCAGTTGGAGGATGTTCTACCAATGACTGCATAACTAATCATTAGAAATCATAACACACATTCCACAGAGGCCAATATTAAATTGAGTTACTGTCATGTGTGTATGGTCCTCTGGTCTATTCAATCAAATTCTGGCTGCTTAAAACCCAGAGGGAAAAGTTCTGTTCTTAGTTATACAGCTGTCCTCAATGGAAATTGTCAAGAATACAGGCCAAGAAGTGTTTAAAATGCAGTATATGTTTAAAGAAATGTTCACATTAATTCAGATTTTGTTATTTTTCCATATGAGAGGTATATAGTGAAAAAGATGACATCTCCATACAGCACATGCTCAATTTTTCACTATGATGGAGATTAAGAATACTATGTTTTGCAAAGATGATGCTTTATAAGCTTGTAAAAAAACCACTTATTCAAACCATACCCAAAAACAAGACAACTGTGTAACAGTCCTCATAGCTGGCCTCCAAAATCACCAGAAGCAATAACCTCTAAAAAACGTTCTTTTTCTTTTGGTATTCAGTCAACTCATGACTCTCAGCAAGCGGAGAAGCAACAAGATAGAGACAAGACATCTGAGCAACATTCAAGTTCCAAGATAGATATTTCCACACAACTTACTGCTCAGGGATTCTATGATGCCATGTATGTCCTACAGGAAGCATGCAGCTGTTACCAGTTTCACCTATACTTAATAACTGCTAAAAAGACATGCCATGAAAGCCCTGAATAGATAGCACTGAAAGCACCTTGAATAGGTAAGCCTTAAACAGAATCATCTTGGGAAAATGTGATGTAGAAACAAAAAACTAATAGCTTCTAACCCTCACTATTCCCTCAGTAAACTAACTGTTTAATTAAGCACAAAAATGAAATAAAGAAAATAATGTATACCAATTTTTTAGGTTTTTCTAGAGTCACTTCAATATTTTAAGAAGATTAAGTGTTTGCTATGGCAAATACAAACTAAAACACAGTAACTAGAAGCAGAGAAGTGTCTGATGAACAATCATATTATACAAAAAATATTAACCACATTATCCTGTCTGTGGAATCTGGGAAAAATATACTTTAAAAATTGCAGAAATGTTAAATATAAAATAATTCTTGCAGATTTTTAATCCAAATGAAACCAACTTATTACAGTATTTGTTGGAGCCTGGTCGTAATTAAATACAGGAAGGATATTAAAACTTCCAAGAGATTTTTTTAAGCCACAACAGAAGAAAAGGCACAATTGCATAATTGGAACCAAATCCAAACCCCACTTCCTTCTTATTTATCAGTATCATCTAAAGGACACTATTTAGATGCTGAAAGGTCTGGAGCTTACAACTGTGAATCATCTAAAAGTCAAAAATTTCAAAGGAATCGTACGACATGGGTTAAAAGTTTATAGATGAGAGATATAGAAAATTTCTGCTCACTGCAAAACCACATCCTAAGAATTACGATATCTCTTGTACAAAAAAATCCTAGAATCCTATTTTGTTGTGGGGAAAGAAATCCCCACATATTTAAAGAAATATTTAAAATGTAGGATTTGAAAGAGAGATGCATATTTTAAGATATCCTAAAAATAATGTTTCTTCAGAGAATGGGATCTCACAGATCACAAATACAAAACTAACTTAACAGTGTGATAGTTCTTTAAAAAGTTTCAGATGAGTTTTGTTGGCAGTTGAATTCAGTTCAATACTTTGTTATTTGCATGTCTGTGCAGGAAATTTGTGTCAAAAGCATTCTCCAGCCCTCCCCTCCACAAAAAACAAAATAAAAGAAAAAAAAACCAAACAAACAACAGCAAGCAAACAAACAAACAAATAAATGTGTATATATATGTATATATAAATCCCCTTGCATTTCTAAAAGGCATACAGAAAAGTGATAGCACAGACAGAGATGGACATTTAAATGCTAAGGTTTCTCCTGTAAAATAAACCAACCAGTTTTTTCCAAGATTTTCTAATTACCTGAGTGACTTAACCCCTGGGGTTTTTATTCCTTTTTGACAGTCAGTCATCAGCACTGAACAATGAAGACATATGGCCAGGTTCACAATTTTAGGTTCAGACAAAGGGATGAAGAAAAGATCCAAGCACACTGCTATATTATGCTGGCAAAACCAAGAAGTTTCATATAAGACCCTGCTGTCACAACACTATAAATAGGATGGTTCAGTACACATAGAAGATTCCTTTTTTTCTCATTAAAACATACTACACTTCAGCAAAACTCATGCTGAAGGATAAGTTATCACAATGTGTCTGTTTCACCTCTAGATCCTACCATTAATCAACACCAACAAGTACCAAATAAACGGAAAGTCTAAAACTTTAGGTTCCTTATTTTTTTGGCAGCATCCATAAGAAATATCAGAAAGTTCTTCTTTGTAAACATTCATCACATGAGGAAAAGATAGCTTTAGATACCTAGTTGGGTACATCAAAATCTCTTTAGAAACATGTCTCTTTAAAGACCCTGATCATATCACAGTGATTGTCTAACTTCCTTTAAAAAAACTCATTACTATCAGAAGTATTGCAAGAATAATTTATTTATTTACATTAATTTTCAGATTTGTACTACTCTTTCTTGGTAGACACACTCATCCTTATATACTTATAAGTAACCACCACTCTTACAAGAGGAAAGAAAACGAACCAAGAAACTAGATGTTCTGAGAGCGATTCAGCTGCTACTTACATTTTTCTTCATTCATTTTAACACATCTTTTTAATGGGATTAATCACATGTTATTATTTTTTTTTTTACTTTAGAACCTCATCCATAAATAATTCTTCCAATTTAAAAGATGTTGTCATTACAGTCTTGTGCCAGCACCCTAAAATTAATTTGGACTGAAGGAACAGGGTAATCTAAACCAAAAGAGCTGTTTTCTGAATAACATCTTTTATCCATACTCTGCTCCAATATAACACATTATTTGAATTTCATTTACCCAGCACTGAAGTAAACAATAAAAAACATTTCTTTTTCAACGAGAGTGTGCATTTATGGAATTACTTCTTAATAACTTTTAGATAAATATTATTTGATAATGAGCAGGGAAGGGGCTAATGTTTAAAAAAACAACATGAAAAACTACTAAGCTTTTCCTTGACCATTTAGCACTGCTTCAACAAATCATGTAGAAGACAAACACCATATCACATGTTCATTGTGACATTCATTGGTCACTAACATCCATCCAGGTCTTCAATCTCTTCCTTGTGTATGCTAGTGACTGGCTTAAAGGATAATGATGTGGAAGTGCAGATGGAAATTTTCCAGTAAAAACACTTCTGTGTATAGACAAATCTACCCTAATCAAGGAAAAAGGTTATAAAGACAAATGAGGTAACAAAATAAGCTGAAATAAGAGAGCTACAGAAGCACCTAATTTGAACTCTTCTTGCTTTCAGCATTTGATAAAATACTGAATAATAATCGAGACTTCATTTAAAAAAAAAAAACAAAAATAAAACTGTGGAACAAGGAATTAAACACACACACCCCTCCCAGAATTACTCTGGAAATTAATAAGAATTATCAGAAGTATTTTTTTAAAATTAGAAATTAAACATCAAGGAACAGCTGCCATAATATATAATACTACAGTACCTTAAACATAAAGCCCCCCTACATCCATATAAATACAAAATATTTAATAAACATTTTTTCTAAACATTTTTCCAATACAGATACAACATTTGCAAATACATTTAAGTATAATTAAGTTCAATTCTTACAAACATTTGCTCCAAAACAAATTAAAAGCTCTTTATTGATTTAAGCAAGGATTTCCCCTCCTTTCTGATTTCAGTAGTTATTCAGGCAAAAGCAGAAGGCACTAAAACAAGAGCAACCTCAATCATTAGTCTCAATCATTGTTATCATACAATAATATAGGTGTCCAACCTCTTGCTCACACCTGGGCCAACTTTTAGCACAACAGGCACTGTAATTTCTCAACTGTCCTGACAAGTACAATGTGAAGAAAAATACAATTGGATAAAGATGAAAACAATGGAGCACTGTAGCTGCTTTAATTATGACTGCATACAATTTTGACATACATTCTAAAACTAACAAAAATTCCTCTGCACCATGTGCCTGGTTGGTACCAGCAAGTACCTACATCAGTAAAACAATGTATCATCTGATCATATACAGCTCGTATCAATGCCACTTGCTTTTTAAAAATTGTTTTTAGAAATCATTATTTTAATTATAACTTAAAAATTATTATTAATTATAAATCACCAATGTTCTTCAAACATTCAGAGAAGAGTTAAAATTCTCATTATTTGTAGTATATGTTATATCTTTCATGATCAAAACAACTTTGCCTTTAATGCCTAGGAAAAATGCTGCATCTTCAATCTTATTTCCTTCTTTAACTCCCAGAGCCTGGGAAGGGAGGCAGACCTTCTGGATTATATTACTTTGAAACTTGGGTGATCCTTTAATACTCCAGGTGATTTTGCACAAGTTACTCTAGAAGTAACGTTCCCCAGTGCCAAAGCCTTCCTTTCAACATTGGTTTCACCACCTAGGCTTGTCTGTATCCAATTACTCACTACAACTATTACAATCTCAGTGATATGATAGACCTTGATTAACCTGTGTTTCCAAAGAAAATGGCAGCCCTTTGCAAAAAGTGAAAACCAAACTTACTTCAGTAGCAGCAATAACCATGTCATATGAAATGGTCACTACCAGAGTGGCAGTTTAAGAGAATATTATTATTATAAGAGAATAATATTATTATTGTTGTCATTAGTTATACTAGGTAACGCACATTAATTGATATGCAAATGGTATTCTTAGGTTCAAACATCTACACAAGAAAAAGCAATATTTTTACAGCTCCTACCTGAGTTGACAAGAGATTGCAGTCAATGTGTAGTCCTTTTCCCGTCTTATACCTCTGAAGTAAACCAGCCATAATTGCTCCATATGTAAACAACCCAGTAGCAAGGTCTGTCATTGCTACTCCTGGTCTAACTGGCTCACCATCCTAAAGAAAAAAAAACACCCCAAAATGAAACAAGACAAACAAAACAATAAACAAATAAAAAATTAAAGCAGGAAAACAAGCAGAGACAATACAATGGTGCAGGGGCTTGGATCTTATTGGCATGATGGAGACATAGTGGGATGACTCCTGTGACTGGAGCGTTGGAATGGAGGGATACAGGGTCTTTAGGAAAGACAGGCAAAGGAGACAAGGAGGCATGTTTCCCTCTGTCAGTGACCAGCTGGAGCACATAGAGTTTCTCTGGGGATGGATGAAGAGCTGAGAGCACAGGGAGGGCAATTGCAGGTAACATTATCATCCTGCTACACCCATCCAGGGAGATGGAGTGAATGGGGCCCTCAACAGAGAGATCACAGTTGCCTCACATTCACAAGCCCTGCTCCTCATGGCGGCTTCAACCACCCCGATATCTGTTTGAGAGATGACAACACAGAACCACATGGTGTAGGAAATTATCAGGTCCAAGACCATCTAGGGAACCTGAAAGTGCATAAGCCCACTGGACTTGATGACATACATCTGCAGGACCCAAGGGATTTGGCAGTGGGAATGGCTAAGCCACTATCCATCATATTTGAGAAGTCATGCTAGTGCCAGGAAGTTCCCATTGACTGGAAAAATGGAAATATAACCCCCATATTTAAAAAGGGTAAAAAAGAAGATCCAGGGGACTCTGGGCCCACCAGTCTCCTCTTCCTATCTAGAAGGATAATGGAGCAGATTCTCCTGGAAGCTATGCCAAGGCACATGGAAAATAGGCAGGTGATTTGTGACAGCCAACACAGCTTCACTATGGGCAAATTGTGCCTGACAAATTCAGTGGCCTTCTATGATGGCATTACGACAGTAGTAGAGCTGGGAAGGGTGACTAATGTCATCTACTTGGACTTGAGCAAAGCATTTGACACTGTCCCACATGACATGCTTGTCTCTAAACTGGCCACTTGGTAGAGAAGGAATTGGTTGGATGGTTGCACTCAGTTGCAGGTAGTGCAAGAAATTAGCATCTTTGAGTGAACTGATGTAAAAAACTACCACTGAAAACCAGGTATTCTTGCAGCATGTACACAAAACAACCACTTTGTGATGCCACATACTGGAAATCATAAAGGATTTATTATGCAACTTTTTTTTCCCTGATAACATAATGCTTCAACTCAGCAGTGCAAAAATAAAAGAGAAAATGTTAGAGACAAGTGAAGCTAGTGAAGACTGAATTTTATGTCTAGAAGCCAAAGGCCCAAACAATTTCTACAGTACGCTGACACAGATGCCTGTCTGTTTAAAAGGCAGAGCCATATTGCTTCATTCTTCTCACTCCCTTTCTCTCCCTCCTCCTCTTCAGTCCCTCCCCAAGTCAAAGCTCAGTTTTGTATTTTCCATTATACACACTCCAGGCTTCTAATAACAAAAAAACCCCAAATTTTTGTTTACACATGTAAATATTACACATGCAAACACATGCAAATTCATGACCTTCCAACTGAAGTAATTGAAAAGGTGTTTGTTCAAATATCCTTTTCTTGTATGTCATCCCTTTTCTTGCATCAAGGGAAGAATCTTCATGTTAACATCATGTCTTTCAGAAATTCTGTAATCATTGGCATGATATATGTCCCCTGTGAAATCAATGGCGAAATTAATTTCTAATTTCAGCCCAGGTAGGCTTTTATCCTAGTGCATCTTCTGAAATATTCTCCATTTCCTGCTCTGAAAAGTTTGAGGTCAGGTGATCAGATTATCACAGCAGTTCCTTATTTTGAAGTCCTATTTTTTGTTTGCTTTTTTGGGTTTTTTTACATTTATAAACCTTGAAGAAAAGCAGCAGTGCAAAGCTAATGAGACTTCCAGATTTCTGGCACCCAAGTAAGCCTATCACAAGACAACTTAAAATCATTACAATTGATAAATAATAACTGCCAATAAAGTCTAAACTGCTAAGTGGAATTACTGTTTTATTATTTATTTATTATTACACTGCTAAGTGTAATAATAACCTTCTAAATAAGACTGCAAGAATTGTTTCCTGATAATTATTTTTAAGAATGTCTTGGCTTCATGTAAGAAAATATTTACCATCATTTTCCTTTGCACTCCAATAGGATTTACACAAACCTGCTATCAAGTCATGTATGTTATTATGTTTTTCTTTTAAAATTTGTATTTTATTATCAGTTGCATTAATAGAGCAATTCTGAAATAAAAGACAGTAAGACAATATTTTCTACATACGATGGAAAAGGCTTCTATTTTATTCATATTATGAAACTGACTAAAAATTACAAAATCTGTATAAAATATTAAAAAAAAAATTAAAAAATTATTGTTGTTCAAATCACAGTAGGGATTAGTCTGTGACTATCTATAGCCTAGATATCCATGGGTATATAAACTACACAATATTAAGGTGAGCACTGTTTTAGGAAGTAGTACTTTCTTGGAGAATCTCTTATTTCTTCCTTCTTGAGACTCTACACTAAGCTACTCCAGCTTCCCAATAGAAAACACAACTCAGAGGTTCCAGCTATTTACCACTCTCATTATACCCAACTCCAGGAAACAACAGAAAAGTTTGTTCTTCACTTTTATATGCACAGGCCTACCAAGAAAACTAATTAGCCCATGAGAAGGTTTTTGCTCCTCAGAGCTACCACAGAGAAATAAAAACAAACAAACAAATCCAAACAAAAAAAAACCCACACAGCAAAAAAACACAGATACAAAAACACCCAAATAAACCAAAAAAATTAACTCATTATCTGCTGCAAGTAATCAATTCATTAAATTGTTCTTTATTTTAACCACTTCATTACATTCACTGGGTTGAGAAGAAACCAAAAAGACTTAAGATGTGCTGCAACATTCTTAGTGTTTTCAGTGTCATTAATTTTTCTCTTGAAGAAGAGCACTAAATTTTGAAGATAGAGAAATTTGAATTATTTTAATATGTGGTTATATATGAATTCTAGAACCTTTCTCATCAAGTACTGAACTACCTAATGTTTAAAAACAAACACTTCCTTTGTCTCAGTAAAATGTTCACCTATACTTCTAATATACTTTCACAATTTCCCCTTACAGAACACTCCTACAAACTACTAGCACTATAGTGAAATATTATTTTTAACATGCATTGCTTTGCTTTATCCTAACACTCCACAACCTATAATTCTGAACCAGTCCACACAAATTCTAGCCATCCTTGGTCTTTCTACCAAGACCCATGAGTAGCTGCCAGGTCTCACCATTTAATCATCTTTAATCAGCTCCTGTTCCATAAACCAGTCTTTCTGTGGTAGGATCCACAGGTATAAGTACTGTGAAATGGATTCATCCAGGCTTTTATCACTATCCTGCAGAACAAGGGATGTGAAGCTGCTTCACTTGAAGGATAAATCTATGCACACATAGAAATACCTTGATTTTGACAGACCTTCTGCCAGCACTGAAGTACTTTTGTGTAGCTAGCATTATTCCAGTTACCTGGGCAAAGTAAGTACACAGTGTCTTTTATTCAAGCAAGTTATTTCAAATGGGACAAGCACCACCAGCCCTGCCAGACAATAGTGATATTATTGTTCTGGTAGGAAGACCAAATGTAGCCCTATCCAGGGAGAATGTGTCTTAAGCAAACAAACCTGCCATCCAGCCTCAAGGGCTGGCTTGAACCCTAAATTAGGTGCAGCATCAGGACTTGCCCTTTCCTCATTTGAAAGGATAAAGATTAATACCAGCAAAGCAGAGCTTTTGTTTTTAAATCACTGTGCTATTGCTCAACCTTATAGTTTACACTTTTATTCCTAATTTTTGCTGTTTGCTAAATTCCTTACAATTTGTCGACATATTCTGGCCCAGATATAGCCACAACATGTGTTAGAAGCCTCCTTTCCTGAATTGGTTTTTTTTTTTTTTCCCTTTGACATAATTTCTCTTCCCAAAATTACATCAATAATACAAAAATCATCCATTTAAAATGAAACTGTTTTGAAATGACATGCTTAATAAAAGCATTCTAAGTCCAGTAGTCCTTACAGATGTGAAATAATTGCTGAAGCTAATATGAACCAGCAATGGCTGTATTTTTCAACAGCTCTGAGCTATATACATGTGGATCCTTTTGTAACAGTTTGTTTGGTACTAAACCTAAGAATGGCTTCTCTGGATTGCAGATTAAATGCTAAACAAAATTTGTAATTTTTTTTTTAAATGTAAAATAAATTTGGTTTTTCGCAAGAAAGAATACACCACCATTAAAGGTACTTCAAATATTGAAGACCACGTGTAATATTCCACAAGGAGGTAGAAGGGAACTTGTAATCAAATTGGGCTTTATTTAATTAATTTCAAGTTATTGCCTTGATGAGTCATAGAAATTTTCATCAAAGGGATATTCATCTGGCACTGATGTATCTGAATATATTAAGTAAAAGCTTTCTGTTCATCAATTATGAAACTTGAAAGTGCTGTTTAACCAGGAAGTATCTATAAATTACATTGTCCAGGACAATAAAACTGTCATCAGTGCAAACTTTGTCCTTTAGCATCTTTTAATTTATGTAAAGAAAACCTGAACATGCCCTGAAGCAACTACTTTCATTCAAAATGGGTTTATGTTAGCGATTTACACAAAAACAGATTCCCCGCATAAATACATTAAGATTTTCAAATTTCACAGGTGTGATACACTTCTAATACAGAAGTAATCAAGTACATTTTCAAGGCCTTGAATCACATGCAGGTTTCTGCATGATTTAAAGATGATTTAAAGACACTATTCTACTTGGGTTTATACAATCAGCAAAAACAACACTAGCACAAATGCAGTTGTTTGTGCCAGTAATTTTGCAATATTTCAGAAGTTATAGCTTGATTTCAAGGTTCAGAATATCATTCAGAAAAATTTAAAAGTTATTACCATTAAGTGATACCAGGAAAAATAAAAGAGAAAAAAAAAGCAAACCTGTTTTTTGTTTTTATAGGTAGGAATATGTACTGCTATTGGATTGTACATTTTTGTATATGTCAGAAGCAGGACAAAATATGAGTACTCTATTATTAAAATGCTTTATAAGGAACCATAAATATGCATACCTCAATATAAATATGTATACCTCAACATTAATCATCTCAGCCATGTATGCAGATGCTTTTTTTGCTGCTGCTCAGATTCATTACAATTTGTCTGCTGCATAAGCTGATGCCTCTAAGACCATCCTGCAAGAACATTCAATGGTTTGTTTACCAAAGGGATGTTTCCAAAGAGCACTGTTGCACTGATGATGTTATGGTGATTATCTATAGCTACTGCAATAAAATACAAAACCAGCACCATGTGTTATAACTTGACCTTTTTTTTTTCCAGTTTATGAGTGGCTTTTCTATTTTATTCTAAAAAAAGAAAATCAGACCCTAGCCTACACATTCAAATGAACTTACTATTTTTAGCACACTTATTCCACGCAATCTAGTCAACAAATAATTTAAGCTTTATTAAAAAAACCAAAAAAAAAAAACCCAGCATGAAATAATAAGATTTTTTTTGGCTTTGGCCACTCTTCAACATGTTGACTGAAGCAAGGCTTTCTACTTTTGTTCAGACCTAGTTTTGTGAAATTTTAAACACAATTCTGTCACATGAACATAAATGTAAAAAAAATGGAAGATTCTACTATTAACAGTTTGCCATTTTGAAGCAACTTTCAAATAAACATACACTGTGATTTTACAGCCACTTGGGTAAGTTTTCACTACGACAACAAAAAACACATTTGTTTCTTTGGAGTCATTGACTGCTTAAGTCTTTGAAACAATACTGTCGCTCTATACATCAAAAAATTATTTCAAGAAACTGAGGAAATACTACATAAACAACTTCAAGAAAAGAAAAAACAGGGAAATTTTAGCATGTTTATTTTAATCAGGTGAAACAGTGACCAAGTTTGAATGAATTGTTAGAAGCCCCTAGTGAACAGACCAAGCTGTTACTGACAATGACTAAATGATTCCTATGATTACATTACCTCAAGTCATGGTGAGGTGATGTGAACATCTGGCTTTCCAGTGTAGATCTTAACACAATCTTTTAATAAAATCCATCTTCATAAGAGCCACTGAGGACTATTACTTTCATAATATAACTTGCATGCAATTATTCAGTATAACTGTTATTTATTCTGGCACTCACATATCATTGAAAAGCTGTACAAAAGTCCTGTGGTTTTCAATCTTTCTACTTTCCTTTATTCATGTTGTACCAACAACATCTGCCCCCTCCTAACAGTTTTTATAACCTTTTAATTTTGATTGGTATGTTTTGAGGTGTGCATGAAGTTTCTGGTGTTGTGTTGGAAGTATTAACCCCCATGCTACGGACACAATGTTAAATTTACTTACACTACAGTTACTGTGATCAGTCATTGCGAAATGCATATGTGCATTATACATTTGAAGGGAAGTGCCTGTAAGGACTGCACTCAATTTCACATCTTCTCATGTTCTGAGATGGGACATCCTAGGAGTATGTACAAATAACACAGCAGAAATTGGCAGTGTCAGGAAACTAGGCACAAGATGTTTCAGCTTACTCAGTCCAAAAATGCTTGATTTTGGCTTTTTTTCCCTAATAAAAAGGACAACTCTGGTAACGATAGCTGCCAGAAGTACAAATTTCTGATGTTTGCCATTGTTCCCAGTAGAAAACAAGTCTATTGGCAGAATACCAACCCTACAATAGAGCTGTGTCCAGATCATATGTGGTTAGCTTTCAACAACCTACTCAAACATGAAAAGCTGACAGCACAAAAACTTTATGAATGCCTTGTTTATCTAGAACACGCAAGTAATGTACTCACAAGATCTGCACTACTGCTTCCAGAGTACCAGGAAAACCACCACAGAGCAGTATCTAGCATTTATAATGCATAGAACAGACTTGTAGCACCACCTCACTTGAAAAGGGACATTTGGGGACCACATTACCATCTTCTGTAGGTGATTCAAGACAGCTTAATTAAATGCTTATTTGACCAGCATTTTTCTGAGGTGAAGACACATGTTCTGTGTACCTCTAGAATCCAGAAACTAAACTACTGTTATGCTTCCTGCACTGCCAGAATGACCAAAGATTTTGGGTGTCAGTAGGAATAGGCAGCACATAAAGCTTTTCCAAAACGCATTACATCTGTCTGCCTATTTGCAGGCAGAATAAATGAAAAACACCCAGCTTTTTCCAGATTTATCTAGATAACTTCACAGTTCCTGCTTTTACAAAGGGAATATCAATATCCAAGCATCAGTCAGACCTCACACTCATAGGTATGGTTCTATCATCCAGCTGTCAATGATGTGTGTACTACAGCCCTTGAAGTGACTAGGAGTGGCTACTAACAGGTTAGCATACATTGCAAATTTATTCACAGGAGACTTAGGATTTTTCTTTTTTTCTTTAATTTTCTGTTTCTTGAGCCTTTTTCTTTACATGCCTGGAGTGAGACACCTGAAGTATATAAGTACTATTATTTTCTTAGATTCCCAGAGATGAGACCTCTTGCTGGACTCAGGAGGGTTTGCATAACAGATGTGTTAGCACAGGCTGACTTGTTCCATGCAGCAGCCAGTTTTGGTATGCAGCACAAAGATCCTATAAAATTTGTAAGTTGTGCACTATACCTCGTGCCCTGTGATATGCATGAGACCAGAAACAGCAGCAGCAATGGAGTCATATCCACCTCTCTGAACCACTGGACCAGTCTGACCATAACCTAAAAGAGAAAGAGAACAGTTAGTAATTCAAGCAAGGACAATTACAACATAAACTATTACTGCTCCTCAGCTTTTGTTAACAAGCTGTCCAGATTGTACAACCAATGAATGCTGTTGTATTCTATTTAGTCCTGCACATTTTTAAAGTAAAGTTGGATTTATCCTCTGTGGGTTGAGAATGTGTTTGATCTTAATTCTAGACAGACTTGTATCCCTGCTATGTTTCATTCCTTTGGGATAAAATTTCCTTTTTAATTCACTGTGTCAGCTGAGGTTGGACTCAGATGTCATTTCAGAGAATCTACAGTATCTCTACAGACCTACAATTGCTGTCCAAGAGCACCCATCTTGCCTGTGTTATCTCCATTCGGCCTTAAGGATACCTTGAAAACCCCAAATGATACTAAAATCATGACACTATGGTTTGGACACATGTATTACTCCCCACCTCATTTCTGTTACTTTATTCTGTATCTAAACAGAGCTACCTTCAAAGAAAACGTGGTTTACAAGAGATGGCAAGGCTTCAGCAAGTACATACCCTTTTAATTTTGATTGGTATGTTTTGAGGTGTGCATGAAGTTTCTCGGCAGTACAACATACAATCTGTTTGCCGAGAGTTAGCACCAACAAAATCCAAAATACTGAGAATTTTTACTGAGCTACCTAAATACAGTTTTGTTCAGCTGTATAATTAACTTAAACAGCTGTAGCCAGAAGGATGCTGTCTTACTTTTCTTTGCTATAGTAATCATGTTCTTCCAACAACAACCGCAAAATCTTCCAATTGAGGACATCTTGCAGAAGCAGCTGAGGACGTCACTGGAACTAGTGACCATTATCTTAGGGGGTAGAAGTCAACAGGGAAGGAGCAACATATTTGATTGATGGTTTCTACTAGTTCTAATAATGTCAGAGCCCTCAATAATCAGATTTAATCACTTGTCCTCCTCAAAAAAGGAAGCATATTTGAAGCTATTTTCATGCTTTCTTTTCTGATACCTCTAAGAGAAATCCCTTGGAGCAGTTAGAAGATATTTGTCACAGACAAATAACTGTAGTCTTAAAACAACATTTCTGTTTAATTCTTACCTTTGAGGACAGTATTAGAATTACATTATATCAACATATACAGCAAGGTAAAAATTCCTGAGTGTCCTAGATTTCTTTTCATAATTTGCCTGGAAAAATCTCCAAATACAGGCAGTCTGTTCAATAGACATGACAGTCTAAACATTGGCTTTGTGAATTAAAGCAGACAATTAAAAATCATTTTTCATTGAGGTAATCTACCTCAGTTCCTCCACTTGGGTTGATGCTGTTATGTGCATAATTCATAAATCACTCCTAATGCATAATATGAGAAGATTACAATGACTGTGAACTGCAGTTAAAGCACTTTGTTACTCCAGTTGATAAACCATACCAAGCAAAACAATATCCACTTACCACAAAGGTTTCCCCACTATACCACAAACTATCTCAATTGCCTGATCTTCTTCTAGAGACATGACAAACATGTTGTGCAAAGCTATGGAGGAAATCAACTTCTACACTCAGTGTCACAGGGAATAGCAGAATACTACAATCAATTCACTGACTTTATCAATGTAGCTTCAAAACGAACATTTTGCAAGAAAAAAGTTTTTTTTTTACTTTTCTTATGGTCAAGTGTGTGTCACTACTCACAAGAGAGAAGATTAACCAGTTTACCCAACTTTATTTGAAATTTGACAACAATTTCGAGATCCCAAAGAGAACTCACGGCATTTCCTTTCATATTTACACTCTTAAGTTTACAGCAAAGAACAGGATATTCAAATATAAGAGGACTAGCAAATAAAATATTCTGGATCCACCCAAAAATGTTCCAAAGAGCTCTAACTAGGCATATACCATTATCTCATTGGAATGAACTGTAGAATTAAAACCAGTTAAGTGTGTGGGGCCACTTCAAAAACAAAATCTTGCTCAATAAAAAAAGTACTCAAAACAACTTTAATTGAATAGTGAAAAGCATATTGAAGTAAGTGAGAAGTTACGTACTGGCCTCAATTACTAACAAAGAAAAGACATCTCAACACATCTACTCACACAAATGTTTTCATAAACAGCAAACATCTGAAAATTAAACATTTACTATGTAGACAGAACAACTATACAACACTTTGCAATGCTCCTCTGGTAAGGACAAATATCCATCCCTCAAACACTGAATTCAAGAAAGATGACAGGCAACAAGATCTGCATTTTTCTAGAGGAGTTTCACAAATAAAATTTTTAAACTCCTTTTCACACATTGTAACAGCCAGGTTTCAAAGTAAAAAGTTAACATTTAATGGCTTTCTGGTAAATATTAGAACTGATAGGGAGTGTTTAATTAGTCTTCATGGGTCACAATAGATTAAAAAGAAAAAAAGACATAATTCTGCTTTTGATCTGAATTCTGAGGGGACAAAGCTAGTATGGGAAGAAAATTTGTTGTCATTGGAAATTGTTTTCCTCATGAATTACAGATAGACCAGATTCCTGCAGGAAAAAGTAGAGTTAAGTGAGAAATAGCTATTGCTAAAAATGAAAGATTTCATTATCCAGACAAAAATCAAAGGCTGAACATTATTTTCACAGTCAATGGAACAACCCAGTGGAGATGTTTTAGAAATAACTATGAACACAAACACAAAATCTTGAAGAAGAGCCCAAAATTACATTCAGAGAATATTCAGCCTGGTACACAGATAACAGTAACTATAAATAAACATATGTACATATACAGGTGTACATATATACATAAATATGTAAAATAACTCACTAAAGATAAAAATGGGACCTAAAGTTTATGTTTGTCAGAATACCCTGTGTTCTCTCATACTTAATTCAGTGTGAAAAGCGTACGTTTGCAGTTACACTCTCAAACTTAAATATAGGCTCCTGTGAAAAATAGGCTCCTGTTTAAATACAATGAAAAATACTTTAGGGTAAAAAGATAATCCCAGTTGAATACAGAGAGAATAGATTTAACAGTGATGGTTAACAGTGATTACTCAGAAAGGAAGATAAGGCAGATTATTACACCCCTGTTCCCTTTTAGTGAAGCTTATCACCATAAGCTCCAGTCAATATTTAAATAGTCTCTACCAGTAAAGAATTTATTATAGATCCCTAAACCCAGTGTAGATATTTTTATTTTGGGGGATAGATTTCAGAGAGACAAAAGAATTTAGATTTTAATTTAATTAAACTGTTTTCTAAATCATTTCAGCTTGACAGGCAGCTGCCTAGATTCTAAATCTCATGTAACCTTTAGATTTGTGTAAAACAGAATCTGCAAGGAACAAGACAAAGTTGCACCACACTAAACCCCTATTCAGCTCCCAAAATCCCCATTCTATACCTTGCAGGAGGAAGACATGATTTCTTCTGATACCTGTCACATCCTCATGTGTCTAGAATTCAAAATCGTTGCAGTATGAGCCGGTGTTCTCTACTGCAAAATGTACACCAGTTCCAGAATCATACCAAGCACAAGACAAAAACCCCCAGTTAGATCTCCAAGTCCTTCCTAAAAACTGTCATTGTCAAAGCATCATTTAATCTGCATAGCAAGGTTTTGAAATTGCCACAAACAAAATCACACGGAATCACAGAATGGGTGGGGTTGGAAGGGACCACAATGGGTCATTTGGTCCAACCTCCCTGCTCAAGAAGGGTCATCCTAGAGCACATAGCACAGGATTGTGTCCAGATGGTTTTTGAATATCTGCAGTGAGGGTGACTCCACACCCTTTCTGGGCCATTTTTTCCAGTGCTTGGTCACCAGCACAGTCAAGAACTTGTTCCTCATGTTCAGGGGGAACTTCCTGTGTATCAATTTCTTCCCATTGCCTTATCTCCTGTTGCTTGGCACCATCAAGAGCCTGACTCCATTCTCTTGGTATCCCCCCATCAGGTGCTTAGAGACATTGATGAGGTCCCCTCTCAGTTGTCTCTTCCCGAGGCTGAACAGACCCAGTTCCCGCAGCCTGTTCTTGTACAAGAGATGCTCCAGTACCTTAATCACCTTTATAGCCCTCCAGTAGCCCCACTCCAGGAGCTCCATGTCCCTGTTTTACTGAGGAGCCTAGAACTGGACACAGCACTCCAGATGTGCCTCACCAGGGCTGAGTAGAGGGTCAGGATCACCTCCCTGCACCTGCTGGCAATGTTCTTCCTAATGCATCCGAGGAGACCATTGGCCTTCTTGGCCACAGGGGCTCACTGCTGGCTCATGGACAGCTTGTTGTCCACCAGGACCCACAGGTCCTTCTCCACAGAGCTGCTTTCCAGCAGTTTGGCCTCCAGCCTGGACTGGTGCAGGGGGTTATTCCTCCCCAGGCAACCACTAAAGGAGTATTTGCTTATTCAGCATAATGACACCTCAATCTTCCTGTTCTGACCCTGCAGCCAAGTCTATCTTCTACATAAGACAATGTGGAAACTTTTCCTCTTTGGGTGTGAGTAGCAGTGGCTACTTGTCAACTTAAGGGAAACATGGGAAAAACACAGGCATTTACAAAGCAATGCTACAGCTTTCCACCAGCAGTCCAGTACCCTTAGCTCAAACATGAAGGAAGGAAGAGACTTTAACCAATTGGAAAGTTCTAAAAAAGAGAAGATGCTAAATAGCAGCAGCAAAAATAATTTTTTACATGAAAAGTTTTAAAGAATTTTCTCAACCAAGATCTCCATTATCACTCCTTGTTTGTCTGCAGCATTACATAGTGTATGAATATTCAAAATTAGACATGCTTAATGTGACATTAAAATATTAATATCTCTCTGTTCTTGCATTTACTTTTCTTTTAATATTTGGGTAAACATGACAAAGTTTTATAAAATAAGTTTGTTACTATGTAATAATGGAGCTCACAGCTGTTCTAAAATGTCTCCAGCTGTTTGATGACCAAACCTTTGATATGGAGCAACAAGACTTAAGGTGCCTAAAAATATTTATCTAGCAAAACTGAAAAATAATCACATCTAGATAAACAGTAAATTATAACAGCACTAAGATACTCATCACTGGCTGGAGGCACTGCAGAAGTAACTTCATGCAAGACACTAATTGCAGCTGACTGAGGATTTTTTTCATGAAATGAAATTTCATTAGTTTCATTCATGAATTGAAGCATAAAAATTTCCTGTGAATATTGGCAATATATAATTTAATTTAATTCCAATTAAATCTAAGAGTGAGATTGTTGCTATTATCTGAATAAATTTGGATTAATAAACCACAATTCCTGACAAGTGGAAAGACTAAAAGTATTTTTTTCTCCCAGATTTTTCTAATTAAATCAAACACACACATTAAAAAAAAAAAAAAAGAAAAGAAAAAAGAAAAAATACATTCTTCAATGGGAAATAAATCTTAGCTACTTTTCAAGGGTTGGTGGGATATTCCTCCATGATGAAAGCGGGCCAGTTATTCTGAAACATGGAAGGTACATCTAACACAACAAAGCTTATAGTTCTGGACTTAGTGTGCAGGAGCCATGTGATGGCACTCAAGGTTTGGAACATAACACAGGAAAAATTATAATACTTTCAGGCATCATATGGGAAAAAAGTTTGGGAAAAAAAAATAACATGTCATAACAAACTACTGTTAGTTTATCCACTTTTAAATGGTCAATATATTTATCACATAAGAGAGACATAATTTGCCTTACAATCCACTCTGAATGATTCTGTTCTGAGACACAGAAATAAATATTATGGAGCGAGAAAGGTCAGACTGAAGATTACGAAGAAAGTAATAACAGTAAAAGTTTCTGGACTGCACAAAAGTGTTACTATCCAAATTGCCGTATGTTCAAAAATGTCACACTAAATATAAAAATTCTAGCAAAAAAACCCCAACCCAAACCTGTTTTCAGAAAAAAAAACCTGTTAGAAAAACAGACCGATGTGTTCTTACAGTTTTAGCTTTCTAATACCATGTCAGCTACCACATAGCTTTATTTCATTTTTGCCAGATGACAGTGGGATTTTTAGATACATTTATGGAAGACATTCTTCATAAATTTTTAGAAAGCAGGCAAGCCAATTAAACAACTTTGTTTCAGACAAAGTTTCGTGTGTCTGTAGGTTCTATGCTATTCCAAGTTGTGTACAGAGCACACATTTGGACACCCTATTTCCTTGCCTAGGGTTACTGATGATACGATGACAGAATTCCTAACATGTATAAAAAACAATTCATTTTGGCTAGGAGCTGCCTGAAAGCATCTGGGATAAACAGGCACTGCTGTGTTGCAATATCATCACTTTAGGGACAATCACTCTAAAAGAAGTATTTTTACATCGGTTAGTTTAGATTCATTTGGGATATTTATGAAGATTAACAAAAATGTTTCTACATTTCTCAGCTTGTTGTGTATTTGATTTGTATTTCATGAAATTTAACAGCCCAGGATAGTGGGTCACAAACAATTTGCACCTTCAAAAAAACAACTGATTTACTTCTGTAAATCTCACAAAATTACTAAATGCACAGAAACTCAAAAGGGGAAACGAAAACTCATTCAACACCTGAAATTGCTATTCTCACTTCTTCAACACAATGTGCTTTCAAGCTAATGATGGCCTCATAATTAAATCCTACAGGACAGCCTGACTATGATTTTCTGTGTCATAAAAAGAAAGGTCAGCATTTCTCATTATGACCTGTGTTCAAAATATTTGTATCACATGCAAGAGAAAACCAAAAGCCATAATTTCTGCACTTCTTCATGATTTGATAGCATGATAAAACTTTATAAGGCCAAATATAAAACACATTGAACTAAAAGGATAGGGAAAACCAACACGGAGACATGTTGTCAACACAGACCAATTCCCTGTAGTTCAATTCCCAGATGACAAATGACATTACAAAGTCAGGCTGTATAGGATATTCTGAGCAAAACATAGAAAAATATGTTCAACATAGGCATTTCTACAAATAGGAACTAAACATTGTCACAAATTCAATCCAGATAGATGGCTATCCCTGCTGAATAACAAATTAATGAGAAACACCTTTTGGCTTGTTCTACTGCCAAAAGAAAATATTCAATTAAAGACAGCTTACATCTTTACTTAATAAAGATTAATGAAACAAGCAGAAGAACACAAGCAATTCTCTGCGATGACAAAAGCCAAAGTCTAACAGACGCATTATATGAAACTTTGCAGTGTCAGAGCTGCCAAATGCGTTAGCAAAACGAGTAACGACTTTCAGAAAATGCTTGCCATGTGTTGGTCAGAAGGAAAGGAAGTACAACTTCCTGAATAGGCAGGCTTACAGGAGATCAGAAGAGATACAAGAAAGGTGAAGTCAGAGCAAACTGTCAAGAGAGATGAAAGGATGCTAAAAAAAATAAAAAAGCCTTAAGTCAGCAAGCATAAAATCTGACCAATCTGATAAAAACATTTCATTTCCCAATTGATGACTGCGAAAGCAATAGTTATTGCTTTTACACATGTTGATTTAGACATTCAAACCCTGTATTTTGAATGAAATCAGGTGTTATAAGTTGGAAGGCATAGATAAAACAAAGTTGTTAAATCAAACACAAAAATCTATGCTAAGATTTAGCTACTGAAAGACTAGAGGAGGAAAAACATCAGCCTCTGCCAGTTGTTCAACTCCATTCAATTTTCACATGATCTGCGTACCCAGCCTCACACAACCCCTCTTAAGGCATCAACCACACTTCTGGGACACAGCCACAGACCGTTTCAAACGACACAAGTTTGGTTTTCAAAAGGCTTTTAATCAGCCTGAAAACTTCTAGGCCATATTTTCTAGCTTTATAACATGCCAAATATAAGTTACAAGGAAGCCATCCCTCCCTCCATAGCTCAAACTGTAATTACTCAAGAGATGCTATCACTTTCTTTCGCTAAGTCAGCTAAAGTTTAAGCTGTCACTCTCTGAATTTTAAGGCAGAAGCAGCTTCCCAGTCTAAGTGGGGTCACTCCTCTACATGATCTAAGAAATTAAATGTGTCATGATGACCATTTCCAAAAACTAAATTTCAATTAAAAGCTTTTAGATGACACTGAGATTAGGTACTCAAACTTCATTCCCCACCTTGGCTGATAGGCACCCAAATTCCCCACTGCTATTCTGGGTTTACACAAATATTCCCAGCTGAACACACTTAAAAGTAAAAAAAAATCACTCCTTGTTCCATGTTTGGTACAGATACAGCTGATATTAGGATTACAAATATTTATATAGTGAAAACTAATATTAAAATAGTGAATTACTCCCAGCAGTGTAGCAATGACATTTCCCCAGAACATCCAGGTTGCAAAACTTGCACAGAAATTAGTTAAATACTGAGGCAAGCTGTCTGTCCTCACCTCTGTGTATCCTTACCTACTTTGCCAGAACTGTTCTATCCACCCAATTCTGCTACATTATTATGAGGTAAGGGAGCAAATATTCGTGAGAAATATCTGGCTAATCTGGAAATCAGTCAGGAGTCAACAGAAAGACACCACACCTCAGCTCAACAGATATCAATAATCTTACTACTTCTTATAGTGAAAAAAATAATGTAAAACTACTAAGTACCTGCAAGGTGTATTTGCCATGAATATTTATGATGCCATAGCCAAGCAATGTTGTGTTAGGATAGCCTCAGAGAGGTCTTATGATAAAGACATGATTATCTGTGACCCTGTGACAGAAATGTAAGGTAATTACTTAATTACATAACTATTTCTCATCTGAAACAAGTGATGTACGTTCTGAAGTGGATATTACCTGAAGAGACATCCATTTGTTGTGACTGTACATAGTTATGTTGACAGACAGGTCTGTGCAGCAGTGTCCAATGAAGGAGCCAACCTTAACCAAACACTTCCCCTGGGGGTTGCATGTCCATGGCTAAGAATACATACTATGACCCTGACTTCTGCTTCCAAGATCAAATACATAGTGCCTCAGGGGCAGGAGCTGGAAAAGCACATCAAATAAACTCAAAATCAGTATGTAATTGTTTTTTAAACTTTCCAAAAATTTCCTCCAAAATTTTCAAAACAAATCTATAAAGTTTAATTCCCCAACACAGTCTTAGAATTCCAGGCTGTCGTTCAATAACTTCAGGGATATTTTTTGAGCTTGATTTTAGTTCTCTTTAGTCTACACATACATAAAAATGTAAACAGAGTAGATACGAAAAAATACATGGTCTGGAAATAAAGATATTTACTCTCTTTGGTTTAAATCTTAAAAGAAGTTAAATTCATTAATAAATTCATTTCCATATATTTTAAGATCATTATTTTGACAGAAATAAAAGAAACTGACAAACAGTCATATAACGTGTGTTCGGAGCAGGCATGTGATCTATAGCACCCCTTTTTATTGTACAAAGAATATAGTTTTATATGAATAAGCAACTTTTAGTTGCAATTCCATAAAATAATTTTGAAAGATGTAGCCTCTTAAAAGAAGTTACAAAATTTTGGCCTCCTATTTTCCTCGTGAGATGGTGGTTAGGTCACTGTAAGACATGATCACAATGGCACTAGGTATCCTTATCCTGACTTTGCAATACCTACAAGGACTCTACTGGAAAAGAAAGCCTCCTCTCTGTTAGAAAGCTTTTCTAAATGTTTAATGGGAATCTTCTTTTTGCAGAAATTTTAACAGTCACTTCTTGTCCTATGTATAACTGATTATTCTTTTCTCTTTACAAGACTGTCATCCACAAACCTATTCTCATTACATCCTTACTTCCTAGTAACATTTGCTACTTCCTATGTCTAAGTTTTCTCTACAAGACAACTCACAGATCAATGGATCTAGCTGCTGGCATAAACACTGGGATACAAAATGCTGTTAATGATCAGGTACATGGAAAAGTGCCAGACACTGACACTATTTTGGTTTCTAAAAATGACAAAAATCAGGCTATTTTTCAATAGTTCGTGTCTTCTACACCCAAGACTGTTTTCTTTCTATTTGCTAGCTACTGACAGTGCTTTATTTTATAACAGTATTCTAAAAACACAAGTAATGAAAACCATATGCTTACTTGGAAAACATTTTCAGGTCAACAGCAGCTACTTACAGTCTTCTTACAAATCTAACAACACCCACAGACAATACCAAGAAAGGGCACAACGACCCTGTATCTTTTCACCATTTTAATTAGTTATACTTGCTTTTTTGGTGAAATCACAAAACCTCACCATTTGAAACAATGAAACAAACCAAACAAAGAAAAACTCCCGCAATCTTCATGAAGCAAGTCCATCAGACAAGGAAAAAAGATTAACAAAACAAGATAAAGTAGACAAGAATGCTACTAAACAGAAGATCCCCTAAAAAAGAATTCATTTAGAAACAAGCAGAGAAATTTTTAGTAATAACAAAATATTTCATGATTTTTCATGATCAACATCTTCTCTTTAGACTATTACAACTCAAACACAATAAATACTGCTTTACAAAAGCCTGCTGCGTGGCTTCCGAAGATGCCTAAAACCTTCCAGCTTTATTTCTTTTAACTTAGCTAGGCACCAGTCCAAGCATAATAGCTACTGAAAAATAAATATTAAACCATCAGTAAGTGCCTTCACAGTTGTGCTGTGCTGTTCATATCCAGGATTTTCAGTGTCTAATCTGCTTTCATTCACTGTAAACCACTCAGTGTTAAATCTTACAACTCACAAGCTCTCTGTCTGATATTGTACTCTTCATTAGGACAGAGTCCAAAGTTCTGAAGTACTCAATTTTATGCAGAATACTGCTACTTAGATGGAAGAACAAGCAATAGAGTGAGAAGGCATAAGAAAAGCATTACTTTCATGCACTGCTGAAAGTCAATACTCAATATTAAAGCAAGGAAAAATTATGACTGGTTCATTAAACTTTTTATATGCTTTGTATTGAACAGAGAATGGGAACACAGTGTTTCAGAAAAGCACTCTTTTTCAACTGTTTTTTGGTCCTAAACTCACAGTATTTTGGACATTCAGGCTATGTGTCACTGAAAAAATAATAGTGGAAAACACAACTAAGCTCCCCTGCTAGGATGCTAAATGCCAGTACAAAAGGGTAGCTCAATCATTTACAGGAAAAAGAAAAATTAATGCGCTGTAGCTGCTGCTGCTGTGTTGATAACAGAAGCAGAAAAAAAAGTCAAAGACTTAGTGCTACTCAGCTAAAACCTACACCCTCCTGAAGGTGTACAGCAGGTTTGAATCCTGCAAGGATATCAATCCAACCAACAGAAAAGGGATTCTATCTGTATATTTCTCAGTAACCCTTTCCTCGATTTGCTGCCTCCCAGTCTCCACCCTTTTCATACTTGTTTGTGTTACTGATACATTTCAAAAGTTTGGTCTGTGTCAATGCCAGAGCCCTTTATTATTTCAGAAGTACTGGCAAAACCCTGCAAATATAGGGAAAATACAGCTTTCCAGACCAAAATGCACTTCATACTAGAATACAAAACCATTTACAGAGAAACAACTCCAAGAACAATTTTACCAGCAAAAGAAAAGTTTTGTCAATATAATAACATATTTGTTAATGGTTTCTGCCAAAACAACTAAACCAGTCAGCATTAGCACCTCTTCACAATCTTGTCCAGCACAGCTGTGCTGACAGAAGCCTGTTGTATAGAAAACAGCCTCTTGCTCAGTTCCAAAAAGTTTATCAACCAGCTGAACTTTACAGAATCCTCTTTTGAATAGACTTGTTTAGGCCTATGCTAATTTTGCAAGTAGTAGAGAAAAACATATAAAGCCACAGCAACAGGAATGTGCTTTAAGTAGGAAAACTAACCTTTGGTTCTGCATCTTGACACAGCATAACTACATTAAATCCTGTAGAAGGAGATACCTTGAAGTCTGGTTTTCTGGTAAAACACCCAAAAAAAGCAGCATTGTAGTACTTACATTTCAGTCACTCTAGAATTGAATACACATTTTTGTGTATATTACATTTTTTTCATCACCATTAGAAAAGTATAAACACTCCAAATTCCATTTTGTTTCTCCTCCAATTAAGAGCTACCAAGCTTAATTGCTCTGCAACACACCTCAGTCAAATCTTGCTTGTTCACATCTTACTCTGCAACCTCTTGGCAACTCATGTTGTCCAAAGGGGTTGTAAAAGTGTATTTAGAGGGATTTAAACATAGAGCAGCACAGAAATATGAAAACAAATGGAGACTCAAGACCAGTTAGCTGCATATTCTGTCTCCAGAAACAGAGAAAGATAGATGACAAGATGAAGAGAATAAGCCTAACACTACTCTTGAGTACTATCCAGGTTCCAACAGTTTACAGCTGATAGTCTTCCTTGTTAAATAGATAAAAATTAATCTAAATTTCTCAAATCAACTTCTTAGGGGTAAGATGAACAGAAAACCTTTGCAATTTTCAGGCACTTTAGGTAAGTTCAAACACTTCACACTTCAAACTTACCTAATCACTACATAAACAAAAAAATAAACCAAAAAGAAAACTGAGTATTTTGAAAAACATTACAATACTTTTAACACACAGTCCCAATAAATTCACATCCTATGAATCAGGCTTTTAAAACATATGGTTATTAAAAAGAAATATGAAAAATATGTGAACAATAAAAGCAGAAGTAATTCAAAATTGTCCCATTATGTCATCTGTTTGCAAGTCTGATTAGGAGCCATTGTTTCCCAGTCTTCATAACAATCATTAAGATTTTTTTCAGTAAAAGTAGATATCAACACAAAATAAACCAACACTCTATTAAGAAAAAACAGCAAATACATTACTAATCCCAGTAAAGAGAAAAAATAGCCCTGGGTCTAATAGGCCTGTTTAATGCTTTTCATTTTTGTCTAGAAAAAGATGAGGTAAACGCCTCCTTAAAGATGGATCACCTTTGATACAAAACAGTTGGAAAGATTCAGGAGATCTTCTAAAAGAAGCAGCAGCAGTGATTTATATCAAATTATTTATACACCATCAGAAGGTACATCCTGTTTGTGTAGCTGTGTTTCAGTAGAATAGCAATTGACACCATGAGCTAAGAATAGAAATTAAAAGTTCCCATTGGTCCTCCTCATTTAATTCTGAATAAAGCAGTCAACTGAGGCTATAAGAATATTTGCTTTATTTTATATATAAATATTTACAAAAATTAAATTTCATGTGTTTAGGATTGCAGTTTATACTCCATATACTGAGTACTTTACCCTGGGAAGAAATACTGGCCCCAAAGTGCCAATCCTAAGGCATCAGACTGTTTTGGAATGGGTCTTGTACCAAGTGCAAGGAGTGGTCTTGGGACTACACAGGTTACCTTCTACAAGAAGGAGAGGCACAAAACTATCTAAACACATATTGCCAAAATGAAGCAAGTCCTTAAAACATTATACTTTAGGGCTCTTTTTGGAAGCAGCAGCCATAGTGCTGCATCACTTTAAATCAATGGACATCTATTTCCAGAATTTCCTTCCTAAAGTTTAGCAGGTACACAAATTATCTTTTGCTCCTAAAAAAGTACTGAGAGTAAATCAACACTACATATTGCTACACTGTGAGAAATGGCTTGATAAGTTCAGCCACAAAAGCAGTGCAGCTATAATACCTGAGGTCCAATTTACCATGGTGATTTAGAGGGAGCTCTTATTTTTGCTTCTACACAACACTATCAAGTGAAGTAAATGCACTCTGTCTGGCCTCAAAAGTTCCCTTTTGTAAATGAAAGAACCTACATAAACAGATCAAAGTAGTTCTCTCAGGGAATTTACCTAGCAGAACTATGTACCTCAAACCACCACTGATACACCAATGCAATGCTGTGGTGATTGATTCCTTTCTTAGAAATAAGGACTGTTACTTCATTCACAGGACCAAGTGACTTCTTTGTTTTTCTAATTTGTAGTGAAAAAGTACTTTCTTTTACATCATTGAAGTAGTATTTGGATATATGCATTTCTGCCAATTAATTTCCACACATAAGCAAACACTTTGCCTCTTTACACTGAAGTTTTCTAGTTTGATGGCTCAGCCAAAAGGAAAAACTGACACAACTCAAATACTCAGATGACATAGGATTAGTTTTTCAGGCTAAGGCACAAATCTGTTTAGATGTCTAGAAAGAAATCAGGTGTCTTGAACTTAGGAGACAAAACTCTACCTCTTCCACATAAATTTTTTTTTTTAACTATTAAATGGTAGGAATTCTGCTTGCAAACACTGTGTAATACAAATAGAGATTAAAATTGTCTCATCAGTTTCTTTAGTGGCTTTATTCATATGGTGAAGGTGGAAAGAAAGGAATCATAGTTTGAAAAACTGTCCTACTGCCTGGAAGCATAAGGGGAACTAGATCCTTGGCTTTGATTTTCATCAAGCAAACTTTCAGTCATAACAATTAACTTCTTTATGAGGCTATGGCTTTACAATATGTAACACTTGTGCTATATAAGTTAAAACTGTTCCAAATTCTTGCAGAAATTCATATTTAGAGTTAATACAGTCTTAAAAGCCTCAGTCCACTTGCTCATATATTGATGGCCACCTCAGGTATCAGAGTAATTACTCATGAGTTGCATAATAAATATACAAATTCTTTGATAAATAAATAGTAAAGTCTTAGAGCTCCTGCTGTATGCCATAAAGCTGGTTCTTTACTGCACCAGGAACCAGTTACCAATCTGCACAAATATGCAGTTTACACTGAGAATTACAATGCAGCATACCGGTGCAGTGCAGAGAAGCACTAAAGTATTCAATATCCATATATTTTTTTTATTTTGTACACTGCACATGTAGTCCCAATTACTTAAATCTCTGAAAACAGAGACAAGCCACTTCTCCAGCTGTCAGGTGTGAACCCTTATTTTAATTACTATCTTACAAAATTTTTTCTTGAGATTTTCTTTTCTTAACACACTCATTCTTTGAATTCCAAGTAGCATTTTGGCTAACTCTATTCATTAAGCAAAGTTTTTTTTGTGCTTTCAGATACTATCAGAATCTTCATTTCAGTTCATTTCAGAACTGCTGTGTGAAAATGTACAGAATGCTTTAGGAAGAGGTGGTTAGATAGCCAACCACAGAAATTCCTTCTGATCATAGCAGCATTTTTTCTTAAAAATCATGTTCCAAGCTACCTTTCATACACAATGTTTTTTACTTATAAATTGCTCTTTCATCTCTCTTCAGTTTTCCACACAGTTTTTGAAACGTGGTATCCAGAAGTAGGCTTGACCTTCTAACCTTACCAATGTGGAGCAGGGTAGAGAAACAGTCCTTTAGACCATATTCATCTTTCTATAATCCAGTGTGACACTAGTCCATCTAATGATATCATCACTGACTTATGCTCAGCTTTGATCATTTCACATCCTTACAACCAAGTCTTCTGGGAACCCTCTTCTAACCCAGTGGTCCCCATACTATATTAAAATTACTTGATTATTTTTGATTAAGCACTGTATATTGTATTTGTTCCAATCTTTAATTCTACCCTTCCTCTTTTGTTTATGTAAACACTTTGATCAAGGCAATCATTAATTCTAATCCTACTGTATAAATTGACTCCCTTCAGCTTTGTGGGTTTTCAGAGCTGCATAGAGCACTCAGACCACTAAAAATGGACCTTTTACATTAGGACTTCATCACATGACTGTGCATGGGGCTGTGTTGACACAGAGATTTAGGAAGGGTTCCAACTCCAGGCTTCAGTAAGAAAAACTGAGCAAGGGCGAGCCCTCCATGACTCTTCTGAGAGCCAGCCAGATCCCCAGAAAATATTCCAAAGGACAGTGTAAGGCTGTAAGGGAAATGATGCCTTCTATCTGTAAATAAGCTCCAGGTTCTTCCTGCCTCTCAAATCTAAACCCCACAAGCCCCCAGTAGCACATGGTGGTATCAGAATTTTGGAATCATCCACACTGTAATCCATCACCTATATTAAGCAAACAAACAAACAAAAAATCCAACAGCATCAGTTCTGAAGCATTTTCTTCCATTTAGTCATGAAGTATCTATAGTAAGCTATGAGAGCTTCTGTTCCCTCTTGAACCAAGTTTTTTTACTTCTTGTACATTACATTTTCCTAGCTTTTCTATGAAAGCATTACTCAAAAGTGTCAAAAACTTTACTATAGTCACAATATATAGCACAAGTTTTAGTATCCTTATATAGATAGCCAATTATACTGTCTTAAAAATAATTTGTGTATCTTTTAATTAATTTGTCAAAAAATGCCCTCAGACTATTTTATCTCTAGACCCCGATAAACTTCTATTAACTGCCCATGCAGATAACTTCAAGCTATCAAAAAAATGGAAGATCAACTCCTTAATCCACCCATCCTCCAACTGCATAATGCAAAAACTAATAGATTAGAGAACCTTAATTTTCTTTTCCAATGCTGGAAGGCTCTATTTTTATCAAATCAAGCTCAGGTAGAAACTTCAGATATTTCCCCACCAAATGCTTTATTCTATCATTGTGAGCACTTAAGTTCATACCTCAAGGCTTGCAAACTTGTGATTTTTGTGTTTGCTTAAGAGCTGTTCACAATTTTCCAGACCTCCCTCCTTATTCTTAAAACACATTAAGAACTACTGGGAGCATGACACCCAGTTTGTTCTGACAATGTCTCTTTTACACATCAGACTATGCATTATTTCCCATTAATAGAAAACAATACCTTTATTGAAAAATACTCTATTAATATATTTTACTGACTACTGGTACCACAATACTCAAAACTCATTTTTGCACTTTCCAAATTCCTTAAATAAAATTAAAATTTTAAATTTAATTTAATTCAAAATTAAATTTTTGCTGCTTTAATATATTTAGAAGTCAGTAATAATGGTAATTATCAGTTAATTCTCCTAATTCCCAATTCATCCTGTACGTCATCTTGCTTGAATTGGCTATTTGACTCAACCAGATATTTTGCAATGCAGGTAGGATTTTAACTTTCCTTTTTTTTCTTTTCCCCTTTTCTTTCCCCCAGATTGTTGTGCCTAGTTTTATTTTTTTGTAATTACAAAAAAAAAAAAAAAATCCAACATCCCCCAAAGCCCATTTTTAACAATTTTGGGTCACAAATTTTTTTTAAAACTGTTGAACAGATTAATGCTCAAGACTATTCATATAGCTGCTATTATTTAGCTACAACTACAAGCATTGCCTGAGTCAGCTCCTGAATACAACCTGATTTTTCACTAGTATGCTATCAACAAATAATTTACACCACCAGGAAACTATTTTGCTCAATGATTTTTTTTAATCTGAAACTAACATTTTTTTGCAGGTAATCTATCCATTTGTATCAGGTAACTATGCCAGACTTAAACCATATAGAAGCCACAAAAACATCAATAATCAGGGGAATGAGTGGGCATGAAGACACACACACTCAAAGTTATGTGAAATTTTATGGGCTGGAAACATTTGATAAGATGGAGTCTAGAAACTGTACCTAATCCAGGCAATTCCACATTTTACCACAATTAGTTCACAAATTAGAGGATCTGAAGAACACTTTGGCAAGCCTTTGCCCAACAAAACAGAAAATACATTGTGGCTGAAAATCCCTAAGAAATATAAACTGTTACAGTAACACAAAATTGACAAAAATATCAATTCCATAAACTTACCTTCATAGTTGCTTTTGGTTGAAAATTTATTTTCATGGCAGATTTTTTACAGTTATTGCTATTTGCAATGACAGATGCCAGAGTCATGATCAGTGGCACAGGGTCTAGCTGGAGCCCTGTCACAAGCAGTGTCCCCAGGGGTCAGTGTCTGGCCCAGAATTGCTTAGCTCTTTTTAACAGTATTGTCCAGCAGTGACTTGGGTGAAGGAGCATACACCTCCTCAACAAGTTCACTGGTGACACAAAGCTGGGAGGAGTGGCTGATGCCCCAGAGGGCTTCAAAATGGTCTTCAAAAGGGCCTTGAGAGAGATGGGAGAGCAGAACTGGAAGAATGAGAGATGGGAAAAAAGCAGTGCCTGAAGTCCAGCAAAGGCAATTGCAGAGTTCTGTGCCTGGGGAGGAATAACCCCCTGCACCAGTCCAGGCTGGAGGCCAAACTGCTGGAAAGCAGCTCTGTGGAGAAGGACCTGTGGGTCCTGGTGGACAACAAGCTGTCCATGAGCCAGCAGTGAGCCCCTGTGGCCAAGAAGGCCAATGGTCTCCTCGGATGCATTAGTAAGAACATTGCCAGCAGGTGGAGGGAGGTGATCCTGACCCTCTACTCAGCCCTGGTGAGGCACATCTGGAGTGCTGTGTCTGGTTCTGGGCTCCTCAGGACATGAGAGACATGGAGCTCCTGGAGTGGGGCCACTGGAGGTCAACAGAGAGGAATAAGGGACCGGAACATCTCCCTCATGAGGACAGGCTGAGAGAGCTGGGCCTGTTCAGCCTTGAAAAGAAACAACTGAGAGGAGACCTCACTAATGTGCATAGATAACTGGTATGGGGGGGTGCTGAGAGGATGGAGCCAGACTCTTCTCAGTGATGCTGAGGAATAGCACAAGAGGCAATGGGCAGAGACTGATGCACTGGAAGATGCACCTAGTGACCAAGCACTGGAACAGATTGTCTGGAGAGGTTACTGTGCCTCCCACACTGGAGATATTCAAGAGCCATCTGGACACAAGCCTATGCCATGTGCTCCAGGATAACCCTGCTTGATCCAGGAGGTTGGAGCATATGACACACTTTCAATCTCATTTATTCTGTGATTCTGTAACTCTGTATTCAATTTCTTGCATGTATAAATACACTAATAAGTCTTTACAGGAGTAAAATTTCCTTAAAAGGCAGAAAACTAAGCATCACATCTAAATTCTAGGAAATAAAATGCTATAAAATAATAAACCAATTTTTTTAATATCACCAGCAACATACAAAGCAACTTGCATATTTTATTTTTTTTTTGTATAAAGTATTACTTACTAGAAAAGGAGTAAAAAAAACCTGCACAAAAAGAAGAGCAATCACAATTCACATAGATCAGCAGAGCAAAGGGCTGGGGTAGAGAACCTGAGAGGAGTACTTTTCATCATTTATAAACAAACTGTAAAATTCTTTGAAAACATATTACCTTCAGAGGATTTAAGGAAGAAAAAAAAAAAAAAAGTGTTTTGATTTGGAAACCATCTTGTCCTTTTAAACAGTGCCCCCTCCCGTTCAGGAATAGGCTGTGACTTTCCTAGTGACAGCATCACACAGACCGTACAGAAATGGTCACTCCCTTGTGACCTGCGCATGATTTTCTTTAACCATCCAATTTTCCAGAATTTAAACCAATCTCAACCACAGAACTATCTAAATATATTATATTTAAACTAGTTCTAGACAAGCAAAGCCTGCTTGTGAGTGAGAACAGGCAATTTGGAGCTCAAGTGCACTCAAAGCAGCAGGAACATCAGGAAATATCCCGGATATCCTCAAAAGCCTGCAGCACTAACTGCAAAGCTGTATAGATTCAATCAGAGCTGTTTGGATAAGGAACTCAGTTTTCAAATCACAACTTCCAGAATGCCATAAGAGAGACAGCATCTAGCATACCTATTTCTAAATTCTTCACCTACATATGACCCTGGACTTACTGAAAAAAATACACTACACTTCATTTTATTATCACTGTATATAATTTTACTATTTGCAAATGCCCAAAATGTAGAGAGGCAACTCCACACAATAATTATTCCTGTATTAAAGAAAAATGGCTCATTACTGTTGAAGTTATAAAATAGCATATTTTCTGATTTCTAAGAAATGTGTCTCCTTGATTTTATATTCTGCTACAATAAGTGACTATTCAGCAGAAGCAGTCACCTCCGTATATTTTTCATTAACAAAAGGTATTTTATGTAATGGAGTTCAATCTTGAATTTTAAGTTGTATAAGAATGAGAAGTTTTAATGCTTTCAAAATTTCTCTCAGAATGTTTCAGCTGTTCTTAAACACAAAACCAAAAAAAGAAGCAGATTTGTTTTCCTACATTTAAAAACCCACAAATTACAGCTGTTTTCTTAAAACACCAAGAACTTCTGTTCTTTTAAATGAAGATTTGAAAGAGTGGGAGATCCTTCTGTCATGGCTCTGCTTTTTTTTAGTGCTGTTGTTTGTTGGCCATCAGAATTGATGAGAAAAGGAAGACAGAAGGAACATATACTACTTGAACTGGGATTGATTAGACTTCATGGTGATACCATAGTTTAGAGCAAGGAGGGCAATGTAAATAATAAATAGAAAGTAAGCTGATAACATCTCTATGATACTTTATGTACAGAAAGAGAAATAATGAAGTACATACAAGTGTTGTTATATGACACAAGGCACATATGAACCAAGCACTGCCACTTGACCAATGTGATGTATTCTGAAGACAGCCCAGCCTGATCTGTCTCACAGATCAAGCAGTACAAAACATCAATTCCTACTTAACAGGATTCACAAAAACAGCATCTGAACCACTTACAGGATCTGGCAAATACCCTAAACCATAATAGGGTAATGGCTACTACCACTTTAACCACAAATACAAAATGCCAGCAGGTACTGAACCAGCCAGTGCTGAGCACAGAGGGACAATCACTATTTGTGATACAGGCCAGGATGCCATTGTCCTTCATGGCTACCTGGGCACACTGCTAGCTCAAGTTCAGCTGCTGTATATCAGCATGCTCAGATCCCTTTCTGCTGGGCAGCTTTCCAGCTGCTCCTACCCCAGCCTGTAGTGCTGCAGGGAGTTGCTGCAACTCAAGTGAAGAATCTGGTACTTCACCTTATTGAACCTCACACCATTGGCCTCAGCCCATCAATCCAGCCTGGCCAGAACCCTCTACAGTAATTTCTACCCTCCAGCAGACCAAAACGCCTTTCCAATTTGGTGTCATCCTCAAACTTACTGCGAGTGCACCTGATCCCTGTGTCCACATCATCAATAACTTTATTAAACAGGACTGGACCCAATATTGAGCCCTGGGGAGCCCCACTTATAACTAGCCACAATTTGGATGTGGCACAATTCACCACCACCCACTCAGTTCTTCAGCGAGGAAAGTACACCAGTCCAAGCTGTGGGCTGCCAGCTACCCCAGGAGAATGCTGTGGGAGACAGTATCAAGGGTTTTGCTGAAGTCCACATGGACAAGATCCACAGCCTTTCCCCCATCCACTAGGTGGGCCCCTGATCATAAAAGGAGATCAGGCTGGTCAAACAGGAGCTGCCTTTCACAAACTGGGCTGGCTGGGCCTGATCCCTTTCTATTATCTTTCACAGAGGTGGCTAGATTGAGTTCTAGAACAGCTTTTGTCTTTCTAATTTTCTTTCTATATCACCTAACAACACGCTTGTAATCTTCCTGAGTTGCCTGCCACTTCTTCCTAAGATGATAAGCTCTTTTTTTTCCCCTTAAATTCCAGCAAAAGCTCCTTATTCAGTCAGGCCAGTCTTCTTCCCTGACAGCTTGTCATTTGGCACACAGGGACAGACTGTTCCTGTGCCTTTACGATTTCTCTCAAAGTACATCCAGCCTTTCTGGACCCCTTTGTTTTTAATGGCTCTTTCCCAAGGAACTCTCTGAACCAGTGTCCTGGACAGACCAAAGTCCACCCTTCTGAAGTACAAGTACAGGTTTTGTTGACTCCTTTACTTCACCAAGCATTGAATACTGTGTTATGTCATGGTCACTGCCAAAGATGTCATCTGACCACCACATTTCCCACCAGCCCTTCTCTGTTTGTAAAAAGCAGGTCTAGCAGGGCATCTCCCTTACCAGTTATGTCAGGAAGTTGTCTTCCACACACTCGAGAAACCTCCTATACTTCCTTCTGTCCACTGTGTTGAGTTTCCAGCAGACACCCCACAAGTGAGTCTCCCACAAGAACAAGGGCTAGCAATTGTGAAACATCAGCCAGATGCTTACAGCATAGTTCATTCTTCATCCTGGTTGGGTTGTCTATAACAGACTTCCATCAGGATGTCTGCCTTGTTGGCCTTCCCCCTGATTCTTACCCACAGATACTCAACTTTGTCATCACTATCCTGGAGCTCTGTTCAGTTGAAACACTCCCTAATGTATAGACCCACTCCATCACCTCTGCCCTTCCTCACTTGTCCCTTCTGAAGTGCTTGTAGCCATGAATTGCAGCACTCCATTTACATGCCTCATTTAATTTCTGTGATGGCAGCTACATCACAGCTTTCCTGCTGCACGATGGCCTCCATCTCCTCCTGGGATGTACATGCACTTCAGCTGGGCTGACTTCACCCAGCTGAATCAATTTCACCCCTGACACAGGCATGCAACCCCAGGTTCATCTCTAGTGATCTGGTCTTACCTGATTGCCCCTTCAAACCAAGTTTAAAGCCCTCTCAATCATCCCTGACAACTCACAGGCCTAGAATTCTTTTCACTCTTTTAGACAGGCAAGCCTCATTTGCCTGCAGGGAGCCTTGTGCTGTATAAGCTATCCCATGAGGGAAAAAGCCAAAATTGCACCAATGGCACCAGCCCTTAAGCTGTGTGTTGATCAGGGCTCTCCTGTTTGTTTCAGCATTCTTCCCTGCTCCTGAAAGCATTGAGGGAAACACCACCTCTGCCCTTATCCCTTCAATCAGTCATCCCAAAGTCCTGAAGTTCCTTTTGATTGTCATAGGAGTTGTCACTCTGACTGCTGACATGGAAACCCAGGATTAGGTAATAATCAGAGGGCTGAATCAGTCCAAGGAATCTTCTAGTCATATCTCTTACTTAGGTCTCTAGGAAGGGCAGATTTTCCTGTGGGAAAGTGCCAGTCAGAATGTGGGGCCCTCAGAAGGGAGTCACCTACAACAATCACCCATCCTTCTTTATGTACAGCTGTAGTTGTAATGTGTCTGGTTCACAGACTTGCCCCAGATACATCTTCACTATCACTTGCCTGACCCTTGAGTCCCAGAGCCTCTACTTATTCCCATCTCTCTTCATAAAAAAATAAAAAAAAAAAAACTCGAAAAAACCCCAAAAAAACCCAGAAAATACCCTCAAAAACCCCCCAAGCATATTTGAAAGCAGCAGCAACCACAGCACAAAATAATTAGGAATTGTAATATACATCACAGAGATTTTAGAAATCAATCAGGAATCCTTCTTAAATCAGTTTTCTGCCTGATTGAGCCCAAAACCCCTTCCTGCATGTCACAGATGTACATTTGGTCTTCGTCTGGTTGCTTCTTTTAATTTGCTTAGATTGAGGCTTTGCTATTTCCTGTCTTAACTCAATGGATTTATGAGTTGATTTCTTTTTTTAAGGGCACTGAGCTTATGTCTTTATTCCTAAAAGATGCATCATCCTTAAATAGACATTGCTTATCACCTCCTGAGTATCCAAGACTTAAACAACCATAATTTAAGATTACAAGTTGTTTTATGGGTGCCTGACAAACATCACCTAGCTCTTACCACCCAAACACTTTCAACTTCAAGTTGTCATACTCTATGAATAAGACTTATGTGCTTTCCACTATAGAACATAACTGTAAGTTATGCATTACACAAAGCTCTAAACAGCAAGATTACGTCATTTTTGTCCAACTTGTCTTCCGAGCAGTGAAAGCAGAAGCAGTGACCTAGAAGTACAGAGGTGCTGTTTGATCATATAAATATATGGTGAGAAAAGCACAGGCTGATCTGGAGTTGAATTTGGAAAAGACATAAAAGGCAACATGAAAGGATTCTGCAAGCAAATCAGCAGCAGAAGGAAGACTAGGGATGACATGGACCTATGGCAAAATGAACAATAGGCCATGAAGGTGGACACATTTAATGCTTTTTTGCCTCAGTATTTCCCAAAAAAAGATGGCTCTCAGGACTCCTAGGTCCCTGAGACTAGAGGAGAAGTCTGCAGCAAGAGTTACCCTCAGTTGAGGGAGCACTTAAAATATATAAAAATATGTATCCTTGTAGCAGAGGACAAGAGTATTTTGCAGCGCCCTGGGAAGAGTGTCAAGCAGGCCAAGGGGGTTGATCCTTCCCCTCTTCTCAGCACTGCTGAGGCCACGTCTGTAGTCCTGTGCCCAGCTCTGGGCTACCCAGTATAAGGCAGACATCAACTTATTGAGGCAAGCACAGAGTCACAAAGTTGATTAAGAGACTGGAGCATCTGACACAAAATGAGAGGGTGCTGTACCTCACACAGATTGTTTGGATGTAGTTTTAATTATTTTTCATCAATATGGGTACAGCAACTAAAGAAAAAAGCAAAGAAAAAAAATGCACACCCACTTGAAAAATTACAGTTATTAGGTTATATGCACAAGCAAATGTGAAAAACATTGTAGCAACCAGCCACTGACCAACCTAAATAGGTATTTAAACAAGATTCTCAGCAAGCCCTGAATATAATTGTCTTTCTTTTCTTGACATTTTCAGGCATTTGCCACACGAATATGATAAATACATCAGAAAAGACTAAAAAGCTATTTGACTCCTATTAAATTACATCCATACCCAGTAAGCAAAAAGTCAAAGCCATGTATTCAGCAGGAATTGAAGGGCAAAGCAGATTTGTAACTGATTTTAAACCAGTCTAAAAATATCTGTAACTTCTGCTGTTATTTAATTGCATTTTAATATTACACTTTTCATTTTAGTGCTTGATTAAGATTTTGGGAAGTGTCTTTTGTTGGAGTTTTTTAAGCAGGTTTTCCAGACTTAAAATTATTTTTATACAAATAACAGGAACTGCATACGTGTGTCTACCTCCTTTTCATTCATCCCTGCTTTTATAAAGTACATACAACTCTTCTACTGTTTCAGGTACTAAGCAATAGACTGTAAAAAAGTCATGTAAAGCTTCTGTGAGCAGGTAACTGCACAATTCTGAAGAGAGATACCTCAGGGCAGTAAAAAACACTGATATTATCATTTACGGCACACAATATGTAAATTGATTCACTAAAACTGCTGGGGGAGAGGGAAAAAAAAAATAAGAAGAAAATCCCAGTTTTCATCTAGTTTAAAGCAAAACCCTAGGAGGCCAGCCCAGTAAATCAATAGGAACATGTTAGGCTGGCATGGCAATGGCACTGAACAGCTACTGAGCTGTTGTCATGGTTGCTTCCTCAAATGTTTTCCATACCTGTTTTTTAACTGAAGTCACTTAAACTCTCAGTTTATCTTAACTGACATCAAAGGAACATCTTTCTATACAACCACACGACTTTTATAATACTTTGACTGAAATAAAGGAAATAATGAACATAAAGAATTGAAAATAAAATACCTGTTATTGAACAGTACACTATGTGAGGAGCAATCTTTTTAATATCTTCATAACCTAGACCCATTTCAGCCAGCTTCCCAGGGACAAAGTTTTCCACAAAAACATCAGATGCTGCTGCAAGCTTTAAAAAAGAAAAGGACGAGTAAAATCGGTTAATTAGCTGGCAAAATTTGAATAAATTCCTATGCAACTTAATTCTAAAATCTTGCTAATTAAAATGGCTTTGGCCTTCCTGATAAAAGAAAATTGACAAGCCTATAGGGATATTCTTTTGCCTCTCAGACTGTGTAAACTATATATTAGATATACTGCATATCTAGAAAGAAGACTGTCAAAATCCTAAAGTAATTAGACAAAACTGTAAGATGATCAGAATCACATCAGTTTCTTAAGGCTTGACAATATTCAAAGAACAATCTTCACATACATTTTTCTCAATAAAAATGAAGTGGTATTTGTCCATTATTCATATTTTCTCCATCATAGAAATAACTTTTTAATTATTTTTTAATTTTCAAATAATTTATTACAATTACCATAACAAGGTCAAGATATAACAATATATTCAAGTTCCTATATGTAGAAGTAAAATAGGGAGCCCAATAACAATTAAAATTAAGAAATTAAAATTAAGATCTTAAAGCCACATTAAATGTAATAGGGCTGTCAACCTCTGCAATATGACTTTTTTCATTTCAAATGAATGGCCTAGTCCAAAAATCTATTGATGTTAAGATCAACATATAATCTTGATTTGCTTTACATTCCATCCTCTCTTATAAAAAAACATAAGCAGATACACATATGCAAATTTCAGTAAGACTAACACAAGTTGACTCCTGAAGCAAGAGAACAACTTGTTAAAAGACAGATGTATGCCTTGAGGGACATGTAGGCTTTCTGCCTGGTAAATTGTGTGGGGTGTGTGTGCATGCACAGGAATTTAAGAAGTGTTCCCTGACAGGTACACATGTTTGTGCACCCATTTTTAAGCATAACTGATATATTAATTGCTTAATGCTATTTGCAGCCAATCAAGGAGTCTCAGTCTCTGAAACTGCCATGGCACTGTCTAATTAAATAAACAGTATTTTAGACAAGCTTCTATAAACTAGTGTCATCATAACAGAAATCACAATGCCTTTATGAAAGATTAAATTAAGGAGGCTTTATTTTCTAATTAAATCCATCACAGTTCATACATAAATACTTTTCAAACTGGTAATGCTACAGCTTTAGCCTAATTCTTTCAAGAGATGAAATTGGTTACACCTTGTGTACTGCTTTCACTGTGATTTTATAATCTATGAAAATTACAGTGACTGGATGGGCTAAAACAGTTGAAAGTTGTTGTCCATGTTATATTAAAGAACTACCATCTCCTACAAGCCACTGAGGAAGAAAATATGACACACAGTACTGTAACATGGAAAGCACCATATTTCTGGACTGGGCAACACAGTGCTAAGTGAGGATATAATGACTTGGGCCCAGTTTAGCAGGGTATGTGCAGTCAGAGAAAGGAGTTTTCAAGACACATTATAAGTACCATGCCAGTTCTGCATCTAAAGTTTTCATTGGAAATAGTTTGTACAAAGGCAGCAGTCTACATGTAGCACTGATGCTCACCAAACCAACAATTCTGCCCTTGTGAAAAACTGGATACATAGTCTGATCCAAACAAACTATATGCTCTTAAAACTCACCGAGATTTTCAGTCTCAATGCGGTTTTAAGTCCACTGTCAACTAAAACTTCATGCCCTAAAATTTCCCTAAGCATCACTTGTATTTTAACACCTACTAATGGAGCAATATAACACGGAGCTGGCTTGGAGTACTATCTGTTCAAGAGAGGGCACTGATAGGCTCAACATCCATGCCTCAGGAAATGATAAACAGCACAGTTCATGCCAAAGTAGTAAGTAAATTGAATAACAAAAAACTATGCTACTAACTTTATAAAGGAAACTACACATAACTTTTGAAAGTTTCAGTTCGTATATTTTTGGTTTGTTGTTTGTATGGAGATTTCTTTTGTGTTTTGTGTGTTTCAGTTTTTACAAAAACTCTGCAGAGGAGAATCTGCATACACATACATATATGTGTGTGTATTTATATATGTATATATACATATGTATGTATGTATATGTATGTATGTGTATGTGTATATATATATATGTGTGTGTGTGTGTGTATGTGTATATACATGTGAGTAGCTTTATTTATCAACTAAGAAAGCAATGCATGGGACACATTGACCTATCAGCTAAACACAGTGAAAAAGAAGTTCTATCAGCTCCCAGCCAATTAAAGTCCCAAGTTCTTAATGAATAGGAAAAAAAAAATAATTAAAAAGTTCATTGGTTAAGGCTCAATAATTCACAGGGGAGAAGTATGCTCAAGGTTCTTAAAATGAGTTTCTGACAATAACTGATAAATAATGTTCAAAAGAGATGGTACAAAAAGATGTCAGAGCATGGGACTGGCACATATACAGTCACTGCAGAGAAAAAAGTAGTTTTCATTCAGGAAGACAGACAGATATTTGGAAGGCTGTTAACAGTCAGCCAAAAACAATAGAAGGAAAGAAAGGGCTACAAGTGACATAAAATAGAGAGATAAAGAAGACACAGTAATAATTTTGTGGAAGTCAAGTAATCATGTATGAAAGAATAGACTCTTGAAAATATATTTTGTAGTACTATGCCAAAGGATGAAAAGCAGCCAGTGTGGTAAATATTTAACAGGTGATGCCATTTTTTCTTCCACCTCATCTTGACTCATAGGCCCAGCTGCCTTTAACACTTCAAACACCTTCAGCCCACACATGTGGAATCAGTGGACACTTTGAGTAGTTTTTCTTTCACCATTTTTAAAGGTCAAATAATAAATCAGTCTTCTTCCACAAGAGGAAAAAATTTTATAGCACTTAATTAGAATATGACTAGTTTATACAAAAATATGACTGTGTTATACCATGCAAAATTTTTCCAAATGAAAATTTCTGCTTCAAATTTTTTAGAACATAGGCATACAGCTGCATAACAAATCAACAATAAAATGCTCTGTTCTGCAAAAAGAGAAGGCACTGTGGAATTCTTGGTTTTTAATCTCCAAAGATTTCTGTATGAAGTACCTTTGCATAGTTGACAAATCAAAAACATCAGAAAATTTAAATCTATTTCCATTTCATGCAATACTCCCAACGAATTCCACCTACTGCATGACACACACTGTCACTGTGAAAAAGGGATTGGAGCTGATACTGAAACAGTAGCAGAAGTCAGCTACTACTACAGCAGGGCTTAAAATGCAGCACTAGCAAGCAGCTGATTTTGCTTTTCTCAACAAATAATTAATAAAGAGATGACAAAACACAAGTTTGATAAAATGTGAAATTTGATATTTTAACTATTTTTAAATAGAGAAATGGATCACCTTAAAAGACCCTGAAGTCAAATACTGAAAAATAAATAAATACTAAGTCTCACCTACAGGACAATGTTTTTCAGGAAGATGTACAGCAACTGAAGTCATGAATACCCTGTAGCATTCAAAAAACTGTATTTCCTGAAGCGCAGCATCTACTCTTAACTGCTCACGGACTTCATCTGATCAGTCCATCTTGAATCTTTCTAATGCAGTAGTACAGCAAGATCAGTAGTAGTACAGCAACAGTAACAGGAAAGGAATAGGCTATTAGACCATTTCCTCAGAATATTTCATTTGAAGATCTTTGGGACATTTTCATGTAAATTTAAATCCAAAGTAATTACAAGCTACACTGTACATTAAATCCAAAAGTGCAGAGTACAGAAGCTATACACTGTTATTTACAAAATTTACCGCATACTTAGATTTTTTAAATTATCAAATTAATACTTGAAATGCAGAGTTTAATCATTATTACTTAGGATCACAGCAATACAAAATAAGGACACCTTGCATACTATCAAAACCTACCTCTTGGATTAGCTTTACTCCTTTTGAATCCTTCATGTTGATAGCTATACTCTGGGGATTAAAAATAAATACAACAGTAATTTATATAAAAAATTATGTGAAAGGGATTATCAGCCTCTTCTAAACATAACCAATAGTCAAATTTCATACTATAGCTAATTTGGATACATAAATTTTAACACATAACCCACTTCCTCCTGCAAAAAAAAAAAAAAAATTCTCTCAGCAAAGCAAGCTGAACTACATCTCATTAATGAATTGGACAAGCACCAAAACCAGTGTGACAGACGTGCAGCCTCTTCATTATATATTTACACAGGACCCACTACTGGAAGTAGACAGGGGGACACCAGAAACATTTGTTTCAATGGTAACAAGCCATTAAACAATTCAGGTATGTCATGAAACCTCATGTTAATCCCAAAGTTTCAAAAGCTGGATTTAGCCACCCTCACTGTCATATAATGGCAGCATTCCTCCTGCCAGCTGACACAGATCAACTGAGCTGATGCACCTGAAAAAAATGATCACTCAAAAAAATACCCCTTGATTTCAGCAGGTTTCATTTTCAGTTAATTAATGCCAGCAACTGAAGACCAGCAGAATCAGTCTTGCTTTTCCATTTTGCTTTAGCTGCTCACAGCACCCTATCAGAGATTTGGAACCTTTTTGTTCTAATAACTTATGGGTTTTCTCCTGAAATTTATTCATCAAAGCATTAGGTCAATGTAAGTATTGCTCTATTATATGTTAAGAATCAAACTAAGAAGTGTTATATATTCAGTTATAATTACAGAAAATATAGGCTTATGTTCAGTTCCACACCCCATTTACCTTTTTATTTCTATTGACACTGAGAAAATAAATGCTTTCTGTCCCAGCAAAAGGTGGACCCCAGGCTCTTGTGTCATCACCAGCCCCTGAAAAAAATACCATCACATAGTCGCCCAATATCACATGCCAAATAAATTCCTCCAATATCACATTTAAGTCACCTAAGCTACATCTAGCAGGCAGGACAAATAATAGTTTAACATATATATTTTAGGATATTTATATCAAAAGCCACCTAAAAGTGAATGCAACTAAGCAAAGTGAACAAAGTTTTTGCTAGTGTTGGGATTCCATTTAGTCTTTAAAATACTCATACAGCCCCACACCACTAGTGTATTTGCAGGTTTTTTATGGGCTGGTTTTTTGGTTGTTTTGTTGGGGAGGCTGGGGAAAGGGGAATTGGAGGTTTTTTGGTAGTTTTTTTGTTTAAACTTAAAGTAGAGATACAATGCAATTCTTTAAGTCAGTCCTGAAGAATTTAGTAGAGGCTCTTGCCTGCACCAAGTCACACAGTTCATCTGGTCACTAAGCTATTCCTGAAACACTCCAGACACAACATCAAGATACCACTGATAGACAACAACTGATTAAGCTGCATGCTGCACAACACCAGCTAAAAGAAGTACTTGCTATAGCTGGTGCAGTGTCCCACCTCCAGCTCTTCCAGAAATCCTGCTATAAATGTGCTGCAGACACTGATATCACTGTATCATTTATGCTCAAATTTTTAACCTTTCTTAAACATCATGAAGACTAGCAATCTATTTTAAATATAATTAAAGTTAAATTCAAATTCAGATACAATCACTGTCCTGAGTGTTAGCAAGCATGTGCATTCCAGTATCTATTTCAATATCTAGACTTCATCTACTTGCTAACTTCACATAAATGAAAACTTTCCTTAGTGAGGCAGCACGGAAGACTGATACTGGCATAGATACAGAAACAAGCTGAAGAACCTTAGGTGTCATAAATTTGCTATACACTATAGTAACACAAAAGTCTTCAGCCATTTAAGATCTACAGTGGCAAAAGTTCTGCAAACATATAAATTGCTTATCAGCATTTGTACTGTTTAATATCTCAAAAGACCTTTGAGATTTTGGTTCAAGCAGGATGCTTAGGTGAGTAGGGGCAATCTCCTTTCTGTGTGAGTACTTTGAGTGATTCAAAGCAAAACATTTCAATAATACTTTCCATGTAGAACTCTAGTGGGGCTACTGTTCTTTTTGGATTAATACTCCTGTGAAAATAGATATCCTCTCACAGAAAGAAAGGATTACTCACATTCTAAAATGTTTGAAATTCAGAATTCTGGAACTGTCCTTCTCCTTTGATCACAAACAATGCAAAGCTCCAAAACCATTACTTCATATTTAATTGCTGACCTTGCTCCATTCCTACTGCCTAGATGTTTGGAATACCACCAGTGTCAGTCTAATCTGACTTCACAAAATTTATTTTACCTGGTCACAAAAGTGAAAACCTTTATAACAATGGTCAGTAAATCAGGATGACCTATAGACTGATGTGACAAAACATTCAGTGTTTCATTAAATGTTCAAATATTCAATATTTCCTATCAGAAATAAAATATAGTGAATGTAGTATGTTTAATATCTCAATTTATGTAATAAATTATTATAAACTGTTATGTTATAAGATTTAGGGAGTGTAATATTGTTTAGTATCTCAATGATTTTCACCAACTAGTTTCAAAACTAGTAATACCAAAAGAGAGGATCTTAAAATATGGAAACTTAAAAGAAAAAATACATTACATCATGTGCAGCTGCGATGACATAATTACACACCTCAAATACGTAATGATGCATAAAACTTAGAGCCAAGTGAGAGGGCTATTTCTAAAAAAGACCTAAATACCATGCAATGGTATTCTTCTTATACAGTCCTACAAACTAAAAAGTGTATCTATACCATAAGAATGAAGCCTTTTTTTACCATTACCCAATCCTTAGCAACTCTTTGGGAAAAAAGTGCATGTGCTGAGTGGAAGGAAACCATTGTGTTAAGCTAAAAATACGCAACATTTAATTCAGCTAATTATCCAATGTCCTTACTTTATTCATACATATATACATATAGATATATATGTATGTGTGTGTATATATACACATAGTATATGTATAGACATAGTATATGTATATATGTGTATATATATATATCTATATATATGCATATATATATATATATACACACACACTTAATATCCAGTTCTCATTATATCTAAAATAACTGAAAATCTTACCTGGTCTTTCCACTTTGATAACTTCAGCCCCTAGATCTCCCAAATTCATTGTGGCAAATGGTCCTGCAAGAACCCTTTAATATGGAAAAAAAAATTGTTTTCTTAGTTTTTCCAATCAGAATATTTGCATTTAGACACACTGCTACAAATGACAAACTAAACACAAACCTTGTTAAATCAAGAATTTTCACACCATCCAATGGCTTTACATTACTAGCACCTGACAGGAAACAAAAAACAGTGACTTAGATCTTTAAAAAAACTAACACATTGTTTTTATGACACTCATCATCCTCACTCATCTCCCTCCCCTAATAAATTATAATAAAGCTTTCTAAACAAGCTGGTTATTTGGTGTGTACTACATTAGTAAAATCTTTCAAAGTTGGAAAACCTTATGTATGACATTTCAGAACCTATACTAACTCCCTAGCAAGCCTACAATAAACCTACTTTAGGGATATTTTATATGTGCCTTCCTCAAACACTCAAACAGCTTTTAAAGACCAATCCGAAGAAAGATACAACAAAAGTGTTTTAGCAAGCAACATGAGAATGACACAAGATAAAAGTAAAGGTACCAGACCAATGGGAAGCATAGTAGAACTCACAAAGTGTTTTGAGCTGTGTAGACCTAACCACTTGCATCACGCACACAAAAAAAGAATATCCCCATTACAAAACTTGAGGCAGAATATATGAGCCAAAGAAGCACTCTTTCAATGGCAGCTACACATGCAAGATAAAGATTAAGAAATCACAATGCTTTCTTTCCTTTCTCTCACCCTTTCCAACCTGACCAGGTCTAAGAAACATCAGTGATGGCAATAAACATCAGAGACAGAGCAAGGAATCTCACAGTCTAGACCACAGGTTGGCCAACTACTTCTTTGGTGGCCTTGAATTATCTTCTTTTCTCTCGGTCTTGAATTGTAGGCTAGGGACACAAACACTTCATCATCCTGTGTAGATGGTCATTCAATTACTATTTGGAAGGTGGTCTTGTATCACATACAAAACAAACGCACCTGGCCAGTAACACCACTAAAATGACACATACCAGCTTGTGGCAGGCATCCCTTTTCGGCACTTGTCCTGGTAAGAGAAAGATGCAAAATGGGGCGTGGAGGGGGTGGGGGGGTGGGCACCAAACCACATTCATGCAAAGCCTGCAGGCCAGTGTGGTGCATCTCTCATATCATGCAGCAGTGCATGCCTGTATCACATGTTCCACACTCCCTTCATTAGACCTGAACCGCCCTTCAGTCACTCTCAACTCTCCTTCCTACTTATGGGAAGAAGGATATTTATATCAAGAGAGAGTCTTTTAAAAGCTAGAGAGAAGCAGCATTAGAAATTCAGGGCTTCTGCTAAAATGCTTTCATTAACTGTACTGCTCTCAGTGAGGACACTTGCGTCCTCGTTGCTCATCTTTAAGAAATTTACCTCCATTATTACTACTTACTCCAGGGAGATTTCCATTTAACAGATTTTGTGCTTCAATACAAAATCCAGACTGAGCAGCATGTTGAAAACATGGCCATCTAGGAATGGCCATGTGTTTTGCACTTCCAGAGCCTTTAGAAAAATCTCAGGCCACTACTTCCCTTCAGTGCTCCACACCTCTGAGTTCCAAACGGAAAACAGTTGTGGCTGGTAAAACACCACAGACCCTCCAATATAACTTCAGTCTTATCAAGCTGGGTGCACAATTTGCTCCACAAAAACTCTACATTTTTTCCAAAAATATGTAAAAAGCTTTACTGAATCTCCCACAAAAAATTAAAAAGATGTAATCTTAGTTAAAAAGATCCACCTTTCTTTATTATTTCCACACCTTTTAGAGCTGCACTTTAGTAGTTCACCTATTCTCATCCTGAGCCAGTATTTAGGGCTACTCACAGATATAGTACCATAACAACAGCAACTTTTCAGAGCCAACAGGTTCTCTGCCTGCAGCCAAGTTGTAGGAATCCATAGACATTTCTCAAAAAAGCCTGTAAAATGTTAAGATTAGGCTGTAAATATGTATTTATGCGTAATTAAAACTGATGAACCCTTGCTAATTATCGTATCACTCACATTGTGGCATCATCTAACACTCCATTCAGGGATTAGGACGCTTCCATAGCTAGAACAGAACAGGAGAGCACAACTGTTGCTCTGAAGACAAACAGACCATTGTGAATGTTTTTTTTTAATGTCAGTAAGTAACAGATATCCATGATGATGAAGAAATGCAAGAAAGAAGTGAGATCAAAAGTTTGCTTTTGAAAATTGACGAACAGACCTGTTAGTCTCTTCAGAATAGAACACAGATGTTCACCAAAATATAAATATATAAGAGCTAGATAATATATGCAGCTTGACACTGATTTGTTGAAATAACTGCAGTAGAAAGCCTTTTGACATCCGCAGTTCTGGTACATGGAATCCTGAATAAGGGAGTGCTATCTATTGTAGGAACAAAAAGAAACAAAACCACATCATAAACAAACACAAGATCAGAATTGATCAGCATTAACTAGAAACATCTCCTGAGTTTTTACATTCATCACTAGCTTCCTAAGCAGGCACATACCCAAAGTTTGACTTTGTCAGAATTCTGTCTCAACAGTCTAAATTTTCTAAAATGCAAACTCACATTTTCTCTTGTATTTTTGCTTTATATTTATACCAGTAACTTGATGACTGAATGAAAAAATCACTCTCTGAGCTCTAACTGTATCCTCTTGTAAACTCCTGATTCCCACAATGCTTGACTTTACTGTGAATTAGACTGTCATATGTATCTTTCATAAATAACTTTGATTAATAATAAATAGACCTGCTCACTCTCAATATGATTTACACTCTTTAGTTAAGCTCAACAGCTTGTCCCAAGGCTGGCCTATCCTAACAATATGAATAAGCAACCAAAAGAGATCGTTCCATAGAATAGAAATGAATTCTTCTGTCATATTCCAAAACGATTTCCTTTATACTTGTGACAGAAGAGGGAACCTAAGAGAGCCAAATAATTTTTGCAACAATGCAAACTAACAGATCCCATTCCATTTACTTTGGGTTCCAGAAGACATGACTCCTCAAGTCTATTGTCTCTACTTTGACTGCACAATCAGCATTTTTTCACTTCATCCATGCAGTGAGTTATAATCAAGTCCATCACTACCGTAGACTAATTCACAATCAGTGGGTACAGTCCAGCCTGGCACACACTTGGTACATTCCTAGTGGGAGGCAGAACTGCAAACTTCCTCCGATTGTAGTGCCACCAACGCTATTGTAACTATTTTTCTGTTATTTAGTAGCAGAGAAACTTGAAGCCAGAGAACGATCACTTTGTTGCAGCTTGCATTTATTTCATTTTAAGAAAAAATTTAAACAGCACAACTGCGCGCAGTTAGACTTTGGTAACCTTACAAAAAAGATCGGGCCTGGAGCAGGGCATGCCATTAGCCAAGGCTGCCTGGGGAGCCGACACGCTCCGTGTCACAGGCGAGGCGCAGCTGCGGGCAGCGCGCACGGCCGCGGGGCAAAGGCCGAGCCCCGGCGGCTGCCCAGGGGCTGCGCTCCGTGCAGGGACCCCTTCGCAGGGACCCCTGGCAGGAACCTCCCGCAGGTATTTCACGCCCGTCCCCCCAGCCAAGCGGCTCCGACCCCCGCCCCAGCGGCACCAGAGCCCGGCGGGATCACACGGACAGAGGGGCCCGACGCGGCGGGACAGGGGAGGCGCAGGAGGGCGCGGCACGGCTCGGTACCTGCCGGGGGAGCGCCTCCGTTCCGCGCCCCGCCGCCGCTGCCCGGGAAAGGGGAGGCAGAGGCAGCGCTCAGAGCTCTGGCGCTGCCTCCGGCAGCTGCGGGACACGGGCTCCTCCAGAGCCCTCCGCAGCCCCAGCTCCTTCTCCCCAGCGCGGCGCGCAGCATCCCCGCCACTCGAGACAGCAGCGAGCGCTCGCGCGGCGCAGGCGCCGCCGCCCCCTGCCCCTCCCGCCCCGGGACAGCCCTGGAGCGGCCGGGACGGGGCGCGCAGGCGCAGAGCCGGCCCCGGCTGCCCGCGGCATTCCCCGCTGCGGGACCGTGCTCCTCTCCTGCCCGCGCCCCATAAAGCAGGGAGGCGTCCTGCCTGCCGGTGTTTGCGGCGGGAATCCCTCTGAGTGGTGGCTGGAAATTTGTACTTCCAGTTCGGCCTGCAGACTGTGACATACAACATTGCCAAGGTGGAATAGAAGTAGAAACCGCCCCCCAACAGCACCGCTCCGAAGGGTTTTCCGCACTTACCGAGGCAGGCAGCCGCACTGGGTGCCACTACATCCTCCCAGCGGCACGAGGGACATCCTTCACCTCAGCTCGCCGTCACTGAAGGCGCAGTATCACACTGTGAGCTGTGCCTTTAGCTGGGGGTAGTTATGGAAAGGTTACCTTGAGCTGACCTTGGAGCAACTCTTCCCTGAACGATGTACCCTCAGACTATTTTTAGTCTCTGTTAGGACAGAGCAGAAGGCTTGTTACAGAAACAACATGGTGTCTTCTTGCCTCTCCAATAGGATAAAAAAGCCTGCACAGAGGTTCACCTCTTATTTCTACGAAATATGTGAGGAAAAGGCAACTGCTGTGTCTCAAAAGCAGCCGAAACTTCTGACTGCTTGAAAAGGAGCACAATGAATAGCACAGGCTTAAGACATGCCACATGTCAGTCTGCCTAAATGCTGAGGAAGAACATAGAGAAAATCTACAGGTTTGTTGACTGGACACCCTCTGTGCAATCAAAAGTATCACACGGATGCTCAAAGATCTGTCGACAAGAAGAAATTGATCAGCACAGTAACCCCACTATAACTCAACATGTGCATGATGATACGTATTTCTCATTCATGTGGTGTGAAAAGGGTTTAAATTAAACTGTGCTTTTTTTGGAATGAGACAGATCAGATAATTTGGTAACTTAAATTGATAAACTGTCTTATGTAGACATGTGTGCACAGTAAAAACAGATAGTCTTCCAGACTAAAGGATTATCAAAAAATTTAGATGAGCAGGTTTCTCTTTCTGTTTTAGAATTTAAACGATATTGCCTCTTTTTTCATAGAGAGATTGTATAATACTGGGGAGGTGAGCTCCCTGTGAATATAAAATTAGTTGTCATTAAACAAAAACAAACTTAAAAATACTGTTAAAGCCAAAGAAAAGCAAGACTGGTATATAGAGCATAGACACTTTCTGCTTATTTTAATAGTTAACTTTTGTTCACTGCTGCTCTGAAAGCCCTTTTTAATTTCCCTATGTTGCAATGTCCTAAAATCGAGTAGTGCTTTGCTGACAGAAATAAATAATAATTTTTAAAAAAAAATCTTTACTATTTTTTACAGAGCTGTTGAGGATTTGCATTACTAGGTACCTGGGAACAGAGCAGGAATTGTAATAAACAACACTTAAATTGACTTTGTGCTAAATATGAAGTTCTCCAACAAAATAGCATTTTGCTACGGGTTTGTATGAGTAAGTCACAGCCTGAGCTACCACTCACTCAATTGCTGACGGTTCAAACTGATTTTGAGGAAAACCCTTTCCATTAAAGTGCTCTTTAAATGTCACTCTGTGTTTTTTCAGTCGGGACTGCCGTAACACGCAGCATTTGCAGCCTCAGACATTAAGACTCCAGAACAAAGGCGCACAATAAGTATATCTGAAGTGACACGAAATATGAGGTGAACACTCGCTTTGCTTCACAGGAGTTCATTTCGTTGGTTTTTAGCAGCTGTAGAACGGCGGGCATTCGCTGACAGCCACGCCGATCCCACAAACCCCGTGAGTCCCATCGTCTGAGTTAGCGGGAATCCTCTGAGGCTCCTGCTCCGGATTATTCCCCTTCAGTTGAAAGGGCGCAGAATCCCTGGGGCTCGGCGCGCCAGGTCTCTGTGTGAGGCTGCCGGGCCCTCTCTCCCGCCTCCCGCTTCCAGGCGGGATGGGATGGGATGGGATGGGATGGGATGGGATGGACGGCGCCTCGCCCTCCCCGCCGCGGAACGTTTAGAGGCCGGAACCTGCCGCCCGCCTGGCGGGGAAGAGGCGGGGAAAGAGAAAAGAGCGGACGCGGCGCCGCCGCCATTGCACAGGTTCCGCTCCCGCCGCCATTCCCGACCTGTCCCGGCCATGTACCGGCCGGGATTCCGCGCCCCGACACCTCCCTACGCGGGCGGCGGCTTCCGGAGCCCTCCCTCCGGCGGAGGGCCCCTGCCGCCCTCTCCGCGGGGCTACGGGAGCCCCCACCACACGCCGCCCTACGGCCACCGGCCCGGGCCCTACGGCAGCGGCCTCTCGCCCCGAGGCCCCGGGTTCCACGGGCGCTTCGGGAGCCCCTCGCCCGGGGCGCAGACCCCGCGCAGGCCGCAGAGCGTCAGTCCCCGGTACCCGGCTCCGTACGGCGGCGCGTCCCCGGCCGGAGCGCCTCTGCACCCGCCGCCGCAGCACAAGCGCTCGCCCGGCGGCTTCCAGAGGCACTTCCAGGTATGGGGCAAAGCGGAGAGGGACACGGGGATGGAGGGAAGGAAGGCGGGAGGGAGCTGCTGCTTCCAGGCGGGGCCCGTAGCCCGCTGGGGGAAGGCACGCCGAGGGCTTGTGCCAGCGCAGCATCCACCGCCAACAGGATTTTCAGGGGAGAGCGAGGCTTGAACCGCACTGGGCAACATCAGCTTTTCCCCCGCCCATTCCCCCGCAGTAGAGAGGAGGGACAGAGCACAGGCAGCTGTGAGATGAGGAAAGGGAAGAGAGATTCAGGCCTGGCGCATTGTGAAGACACAAAGGGGCAGCATTTTTTTTCATATTTTGTCGTATGAAGGTCGAGAATTAAGCCCCGGCCGAAACGGCAGCAAACACCTCTTTGTCCTGTACGTGCCTCCCTCTGATCGGTTTTCTTTAGTGCACTGGTGAAGCGCGGTGTGCTTTTACTTTGCTCGTGTTGTCCTCCATCGTGGGAGCTGGCCTGTCCACACCCTGTCCACACTCGCAGTTTTCAGGGACACGGACAGAGAACAGGAGTGCTCTGTTAAAGAGAATTAAGCTGAGGCTCCTTTAAGCAGAAATGAGAGCGTCTGTTGTGATAATGACTCTCATTTTAAAGTCTTTGCTTTGCTCTGAAAGCTTCTGTTTGTATAGTTTCCCTGAAAGCCATCAACAACAGGTTCTGTGAGTTAAGCTGTTTTTCAGCTATGTTGTAGCATGTGGCAATGCACACAGGAATGATCGTTCTCAGGATAACAACTTTATGCATATAACTGGTTTTATGCAATATTAGAGAAACCTTAAAAGTGTAACAAATGACACATGCAGTACAATGATAAATTTTTTTGTGCTCTTATTGATACTTGAAGGATTAAAGTATGATAATGAAGTCACATCTTAATAGAGATGAGTAAAATCTTAATGTGCCTGCACTGCATTGTCACGTGTCCATTGAAGACTAGTATTATTTTTTTCTTATGATGCAGTTAAGTCAGGAATCTCACAGTTGGTGGAAGTGGATCATTATAAAATTTACACATTTTCTTCAGCACAACAGCAGAGACTCTCCTGGTGTGGAAGCCAACAGATTGCACAACCTCAGTGCCTTTTGAAAAAGCCAAGCATGTGGCATTTCTGCTGCAGGTTATGGAGGGACAATTTATGTCATCAATGTCTAATTTCCTATTTTCCAAAAAATCACTCTTTGGCTGTTCAATTAAGTGTTTTTTTCAAAGCCTGCCTTAGAATTAATTGAGCAGAAGAATATGTAGGAATCCTTTTGTCTTTTGGTTTAGCCAGAACTGATTCATGTCAGGATCTGAGGACAGGAACCCTCCCATAAGTCTCCGTTCTTGATACAGGAAACCTGACATAAAGTCAGGTTACGTTCTGAGGTTAGGAACATGACATGAAGAAGGTACAAATTTGAATCCAGTCTCAGACTGTCACAGCATCTTCCATTCTCCCCTTTCCTTCTTTACACCTTGTGAGTAGTTTAGGAGCACTGGCCTGATGGCAATTCCTTCAGACTCAAAGGATGTTGAATGTCTGTAGCTTTGTCCAGGACTGAAGAAATGTGTGAGTCTGCGCTTCTACGCGTGTACGTACACATGAGCTGTTCTGCCTGGGAGGGCAGTAGAGGCAATCATAGAGGGAGTTAGTCTCATAAACCATGAGTCCTCATCTGCTTTGGTGTGGACAAGGATCTCCGCCCATGAGGCCATAAATAGATTTAGGTAGAAGGCCTTTCTGCATTTTCTCTGCATCAGATTTCACGTGAGGCATGTGCTTTGTCCCCTCTCCTCTGTAGATCCTGTTAAGTGAACTCCACTGCCTTTGGCATTTATGATGCTACAGTGACTTCTGAGATGATAGTGGCCCTTTAAAATTGCATTGAAAAATCCAGAAGACAATTTACATTTACTTTAGTGTTCTATTAATGTCATGCCATTAGCATTCTGTATCCATTTTGTGCTCAAAGACTTTCATTCTTTGAAACAAGAAGAAAACTTGAAGAAAAACATACTGTAATGGCTAACAGCCTTCATGTGGCCAGCACTTTCTTTTTTTTCCACAGAAGTGCTTCTGCTTTATATTTTATGAAAACATGTTTCTGGAAGCAAGGGCCTGTAGTGACAGGATGAGGGAGAATGCCTTTAAACTGTGAGAGAGTAAGCTTACGTTGGATATTAGGGAGAAGCTCTTTATTGTGAGGGTGGTGAGGCACTGAAAAAGGTTGCCCAGAGAAGCTGTGGATGCACCATCCCAGGCATTGTTCAAGGTCAGGCTGGATGGGGCTTTGAGCAGCCTGGACTAGTGGGAAGTATCAGTGTCCTCGGGAGGAAGGTTGGAACCAGATGATCTTTAAGGTCCCTTCCAACCCAAACCATTCTGTGATTTGTCTTTGTTGCGTTTCTTATCTCCATTTAGAATTCACATAGTGGTAATGTTTCATTCCCTAGACTCAGCAGGAATTACTGAACTAGCTGCTAGCAACAGCTATGGAGTGGTGTGGATCAAAAATTATTACAGAAAGTAAAACAAACGCTACCCTTTTGAAGTGGTACAGTGTATGAGGATTGACTCATTTTTGTGTTTTGTGCACATGCCAGCAGCTGTAATTACATCAGGTGAAGCAAGCTGATAAAGGAATTGACTGTCTTCAGTTTCAAGGCACTGTTACTCCACTCAGTAACTTTTTCTACTCCAAAGAGAGATTTGTTATCTGGAGAAAAAGTACAGAGGATAGATTGGCTGTTTCTTTAAGGAAAGTTCATTGAGAAAAGGCTGTTTGCATTAGTGACAACTAATAGAAAGCTATCTTGGGTACCAGATAGTGCCTCTTGCACTGAATGGTTTCTCTTGTACAGGTGGGGCTGATTTCCTTTTCCACAGGCCTATAATGTGAATAATCACATTTTGTTTGTCTTCCCTAAAAAAAATTCAGGGGGGAAAAAGCATATGATGACAAGTTTTCTAAAATAATCCACATGCTTAAATTAAACATGTACTGAAGGCTGTCAGTCTTGTATTACATAATAATAAATTTCTTAGATTTCAAAAATGCTAAAATGTCATTGTTATTGATGACCTGCATCATGTTGTAGTGAAATTTAAATTATTAAATGAATCCATACAAATGAGCCTTACCAGTGAATTATTTTGCTCTGTTCACTGAGTACTGCAGATCATTATATCATCTCATTCCTTTTTTGCCTTCTGCAGATTAAACACAGCAATAAATGAGCTCCACATTCAATCTGTTTTGTTAATCTATCAGAATTAAAAGGTCTTCATTAAATGTGGTGGTTTAGACATGGTGGGGTTTTGTGTTTATTTGGGACAGAATGCACTGGGTACTGCTGTTTCACTGCTAAATGTGAGTGCTTAACATAAATGTCACTGTTGCTAGAGCATGTCAGCTTACTCGAGGAAACTCCAAGCCCCTTAGAGTGTTTTTTAAATGCATTCTGAGGTGATTCTCTGACCCTCCTGGGGTTTGATACAATGTAGTAATTCACCACCTTTTAGAAATTCTTCTGTTTTGAGATCATCCTCTCAGCTACATAACCTAGCTGCAAAGAAACATTAGAAACAAGTGCCCTGTAAATAAGACATGGATGTTCCCACATTTGATCATATATCCATTATCATTGAACTTCAGGAGTTCTTGAAAAGTTCTTGCTGGAAACCCATCAACATGTTCCTGCCACAGCATGTTAGCAGAAACAGGTTCAAGCTGTTTGAGTGAAATCTATTCTTCTGGCTAAACATTGGGTCTTTCACTTGATGGCACCATTTCTCAGTTTTGCCCAGAAATTGTTTCATGTGATCTATTTACATAGATACTGTTAGGGCTTACTAGTCAAATTCAAATACCATCCCTGCTGATCCAAAAATTCAGAGGTGGCAGGGTTGTGGGGGAAAGCAGCCATTAATCAAGTGCTTTTACCCTGCTTTACAGAATCTGATAACGAGCCTCAAGGCATCCTTGAGGTTGCTGTAGTCATACAGAATGTAATGGGCATGCTTGGAAATTACTGTGTATCTGTAGTGTGAGTTGCTTAACTTTGGTTAAAACAAATTAATTTAAATAAATACAGCTTTAGACAGAACTTCACCTTTTAGAGGAGTGACTCTGAGGTCAAAAAGGGATGCTGCTAACAGGAGAAAATTATTACAGGAGTTTCTTTATGTCACAGCACTCTTAAGCCGCAGACTTGTAGCAGCTTTACGGAAGCAATTGTCATAATCCTTGATCTTAAAAAAAAAAATCAAAAGCTCTCTGCAAAAGTCAATACCCACTAAGTCTGTATACTGAGACTGTATAAAAAATAAAGTCATCTGTTCTCAAATTTTACAGAACACTGATTTAGTTAAAAGAGGAATTTTTTTTCCCAATGAATTCTTGGTAACTATTTGCATTATACAATGCTGTGTTCAATCTGCAAGTACTTAATATTTGACTTCTGCTCTTGTTAATATTGTCAACTCTTTCTGAGCATATAACTCCCTGTTTTGTTCTTCAGCTTTTGTTAGACATGTTGTTGACAGATTATGAAAAATAGCATGAGCTGCTTTTCTGCAGCTATGTGCCAGAGTGATGTAAACAAGTATTTGGGAGAAGACTGTGGTGGTGCTTTTTCCTTATCCTGGTAAATCATCATTCATAAGTAAAATACATTAAAGTTAGTATTTCCTGAGGAAGATGCAAGTGAGGTGTAGTAATTATGATTAATAATTGGCTTCAGAGCTCTACTACAGTAGAAGGAAACTTTTTTTTTTTTTTTTAATTTTTTTTTTTGTTAGTTTGAATTAGATTATTAAATGTTTCTTTACCTGATGGTTTTCTTCCAAAGGGATCACCCAGGACATCTACTCCATTTGGTACAGCGCATGGCAGAGAGAAAAGAGTGTCTAATGATGTGGAAAACTATTACAGACCTTCAATGCTTGAGGACCCATGGGCTGGCCTAGAGCCAGTTTCTGTTACAGACATAAACCAGCAATACAGCAGTGAGCAAACAACATGTACTGGTAAAAAAGGGAGGTATTTCAGCTAACACTTTTAAAGGCCAAATAACTCCATCTTGTCAGGAAAACTTTGGGACAGAATCTTTACACTTACACAAGATGAACAATAATCAAGACCTTAGATAATACTTTTACTTCATCACATGTCCACCCTTTTATCCTACCTTTTTTTATTGCATTGGATATTTTTATGTATGGGAGGCAAAAGGAGTGGTAGGAAAACTTTTATTTCTGGCTATGTGGAAGTGCCTACCAGCTCTGAAGAACAAAGTGTTCTTTAATCACCAGCGACTGATTTGTGACTGTTAAAACAAGTTTCCATATACTTACCTCTCCCATGCCAGATTGTTTGCCTTTTATTGTGAAGTATCTTAGGGAGTGGTATTTTTTTATGTTTCAACAATTTTACAATGAAATAACTTGGAAGTAAAATAAAGTTTTGTAAATCCTTGTTTTGTAATGTATAAAGAATATTTTAGGAGCTTTGTTAAGGTGTACACGTTAACACAGTAGTTCTCAACACTGAAATTAGGTGACTTCTGTAAATGTGCTTGTATGCTGTAGTTAACGTCTGGTTTTGTGCATAGTAATTCTTGTTAATCGCACTGTAATGTGAAGTTGAAACATGACTTAGAGCCATCTCAGGAAACAAATGTATGGGTTTTGGAAAGTTTAATTTGTTGAACAAACTCTTGAGTCACAAACTCAATTCTGGAATTGCTTGTTTTTATGTTTAAAAAATATATATTTGGATCAATATTAGAAATTCCTGGATTATAGTAACAAGTCTGTTCAGTGACAGTTCAGGTCTAAAGGATGCAAAACATCAAGCTTACATAAATGCAAATGTTCTTTCTGGATCCATCTGCTAGAATTGTACAGAATGAATAACAGTTTTTGTTACACAGTTGACATTAGTACATGCATAGCATCTTTTTTTAATCTGTTTTATATTTTTCAATTATTTTTTATTATTACTTACAGCAGGCATCATTGCCAGGAGGATTGTTTTATTTGTTATATGCTATATTTTTATACTGAAAAGGAAAGCAACAAGTTGGGGGTTTTTTTAGAGCTTGTCTTTATGTGGAAGATCCATGCTTAAATACAGGAGTGAATATCATAATCTAGAATAAAAAAGAAATAGTTCCAGCTGCAGGCATGTTCTTAACTTGCCATGTTAAGCCTGCAGTAGTGAGATACATTTTTGTTGAACATACCACTATTTGTTTGTTGATCTTGGCTTTTAAGTCAAGGTACAGTGTAAAAACTTGCTTAAATAAAACCATTAGTTTGGTTTTCAAAATACATGTGTTCTTTTAAGCTTCTTATATACTCCAAACATATTTTTGTAGTCCTGAGTCATGGTTAGGTAGAAAAGCATAGGAAATCCCATTAAACTGTTCTTAGTAAATTGTCTTTTGCCAAGGTAGACTAGTCCTCGGTACTCTTTATCTGTTTCAGCATAAGATGTTAGGTTAACACTGCCTTTGAGAACAATTTCAAACTGTAAGGGGGGTTTAATGTGTTGAAATATGCTGAGTCTCTTGTACTATTAGGACCACAATCTAAAGTATGTCACTTCTGTCGTTCCCCAGTTGGCCCTGAACTAGTATTATGTCCAAAAAGGCTGCCTCAAGAGCTGAGAACATAATGCCTACTGGATATCAAGAATGGTTAAATCTTCATCCCAGAATCAAAAAGTGGTGCCTTAAATGGCAGCTATCAGTATTGTAATCTGTAACAGGTACCAGTGAAACTGAAATGACAAGTTGTAGTCTTTAGAATTTATACATAAGTTAATCAGTGTCATTGTGAAAATTGAAGTGTAAAGTTTTCTTTCTTTTCCTTTTTTTTTTTTTAAACCTTGTGCTGTAAAGCTCACAGAAAAAAAAAAGTTGCAGTGTGCTTAACCAAGTGCCCTGTTTTGTTGCTGTTTCCCATGTAATTGAATTGCAATTTATGTTTTGCAACATTTGGTGATCTTGGAGAAACAAAAATTATTCTGTTTAAGAGAGTTAAGTCATGATGTGTTCTCAGATATGAGAAGAGTCTGGGTTTGGAAGGGAGAAAGGAAAGGTAAGGGATTCTTGAGAGAAAGAAGACTGTTAGAGGTGGGCTTCATACACAGTAGCCAGCATGAGCTACCTTTGCACATTGCAAAGATGGATTTTTCCACTTTGGCAGCATTGCAGTTGACCCAGGCATCAAAGCCAGACTCCTCTGATAATAACTCCTGGAACTAGGTATCAGACATCAGTGAAGGTAAATGTTCCAGAAAGAGAACTGAGGAAATAATCTTGAAGCACTGTTTAATCCATGCACACCTTCCACAATGCCATCTGTTAAACTGCTGCTTCAGTGCACGTCATGATATGACTCAACAATTTTAAGTACAGCTTACTGCTAAAGGCTACAGTCATTTGGTCAAGCATCAGCACCAAAAACTTAAAAAGGATTCACCTTTCTGGCTTCTGGCAGAAATTCTGTAATTACAGTAAAATTTAGATATGTCATTGTTGAAGACCTGTAAAATGCATGAACACATGTTCAGAACTATAAATATAATGTACTCAAAGCCAATTTAAGCTTTGCCTTTCTTGCCATGATATCCAGGAAGCTTAAGGACATACATCCTTTCCAGTTTTTTTTCCTTTTTACCATTTGGCAAAAATCCAATGGAGAGAGGATATATCACTTCCTCATTTGTTAATGAAGCCACTTCATAGTACCAGTACCATTCTGGAAATAGCATTTGATGATAAAATGTAAAGCACAAAATACATCTTCTCTTCATGAGCCCATGAAACACAAAATAGTGCTTATGTCTTGTTAATGAAGGGATTCTTCTGTAATGAGTATATGGACATTGCTCTTTCTTCAACAGACTTCTTGGATTTCAAGGTAAGTTAGCTTCTTTTTCAGAAGATTGGGTTCACACACTTTTCCAGTCTGTTTTGTTTGCCTTGTGTTTTGACGTTCTCTTCAGTTGTTGTGAAGTGTAACTCGTGACTAACTCTTCCAGCAAAAATTTAATTTGCTTGTTGCTGTTTGCTCCTGTGTTTAAGAGTGAACTGCATCACTACTACAGTAACAGTAGCAAGAACTTAAATCAGCTGAGAACATGTGTAATGCAGCAACACACTGGGTAGGTAGTTACTTCAAGATGTGCACTATAATAGTTCAAACTTCAGGTTAGGGTTTTCTTTCCAGCTTTATAATATGGAATATTCATTCTTCTGTGGCACTCAGTATGCACATTGAAATTGTTAAATTATTTAAAATATTAGAATTTAAATTAAAATGGGTTTTTAAAAGTTCATGTTAAACTCCTCCTCTAGATTAGAGGTAATGCACTGAGATGTGGCATTTTCCTAATGTCGGAGCTGTGAACACTTAACAGGTAAAATGTGGCTGGTCAGCAGAATGGACAACTACTCTTTCAGTCAGGTTTCTTTTCCTGTTAAGGACATCTTTATGTTCTCTTAACTTTACATAAATTATTTTATTAGAGAATGTGTGTGTGGGGGGGCATTTGAAAAATGCATTATATGGAAATTCTACAAGTAGCTGTTCACCTTCCTTCTAAAGAAAAGTTTTTTTATAGTGTGTTTGGTTTTCAAGCTGTGCTTCTGAGTAATCTCACTGAAGTTAGAGGATTTGTTCATACATCTGGGATGTATAAGTATCTAATGTTACAGTTTGAAAATTCTGTCATCCATTTATCTGTCAGTGCTTTTTACCAGCACGGCAGTTTATCCTTCTGCCTAGCAATTACTCTGAATTTGAATTCATACATGTGTTTTTTATATGACTGTCTTGCAATTAATTAAATTCATTCTTGTAATATTTTCCAAAATTCTCAAGAGTAAAGACTATTCTCTTTTCCCCAAATCAAGATTTGCTTGCCTTCCTTCTATCTTCTTGGAACTGGTGGAGGAAGGGGAGTGTTGCCTAAACTGATGGGTGAAGAATTGTCTAATGATTTTTATGTCTCAGGCTTTCAGAAACTTACATACCAATTGACATAGGTAACTAGATAAACTTTTTGTCTCATTTGAGATGGTTCAAACAATTTTTTACATCACAAGAAATGAAAGAAACCAAGTTGTGTTTACACTCAACAGTAATGTGGTTTCAGCATTCAGTCATTAATTCACAACCAAATTTTTTTGCCTAAAATAACTTCTTGTCTGTACATCTCAAAAGGCAAAAACTGATTCAATTTCATTCTCTACCATTTTCACTTAAATGTGTGCTTTGCTGACATAGAATTTAACAATAATTTCTCAATCTGAACTTCTGAATTTTCTTTTAAAAAATAAATAACTCTTGAGTGTTAGACCTCAAATCTAGGCTTCCCTTTATTTTAGATCTGGCAAAAAAGGCTTTATCTCATCCCATTGCTTCCTTGATGATACTAAGAAACCTGTGCCTCCTGTGCTAGAGACAGCTGGGCAGATGTTTGGTGTGTGGCTGCCCTTCTGTCCTAGAGGTTACCCCACCATGCCAGTCTAGCAGGGCCCAGGGGCTGCTTATATGGAGACAAATAGTAATCCATTTTGCATCCCCAGCTCTGTGTGGGATTCAAACTGCATCAGGGGGTTGGTTAGTACACATCCTGGATTTTAAATTTCATCAGCATTTTCTGCAGTAAAATCACAGGTGAATTCCACTGCTGTTGTTTCACTTGTCTGTGGCTGTTGCACGTTGTTAAACATTTGTATACAAGAATGTAACTCCTGCAGCTAAAAAGGATCATAACAGTACAGTTCCAGAGTGAAATTTTTAATTCTGCTGACAGTCCTGCTATTACAATCTGCACCAAAAATCTGCATGTACTACCCTGCTTCTGTGTAGCAGTAACCTCGATGTTTGATGCTGTATTAAACTACATTTAAACCTGGTATCCGTATGTATTTTGCCACAGTCTAATTGCTGTGTATTCGAGGTAGTTAAAAACTGTTACTGTAGAGTCAATGAGTTCAAATCTTTGTTGTATGCATGAGGAAATTCCTATGAGTTCAAACCACTGAACATGATGTCGATGCAACTGTTAGTATAAATACCAGTAAAGGGAACAACAAAACCTCTTTCTGATGCAAATCATTCTCTTTCCAAGCATGACAGAGCTAATGTTAAAACAAGGGAAGAGGAATCAAGCTAATTGACAGCTTCTGTGGATGCCTGTGCAGCATAAAGCACAAATAACAGAGCTAACATAAGCTTTAAAAAGCAGATTGACAGGTAGGGAGTAGTATCATCAATAATTGGATTGTAAGTAGCAATTGCAGTGTTCTTAAACCACCACCTCCTGTAGCTTTATGAAGATTTTTAGATTAATGTAAAAGAAGGCTTTGAGCTGTTAACATGTTAGAAATTAATATTATTCCTACAGTTGCAGAAGAGACTGTCTTCACCACTTGTCTGTGAAGTTTAGTTTCTTTGCTTTTTTTTTTTTTTTGAGCTGTGAAAAAACAGGATTTAAAAATCTCAGGGATTGTAACAGAGAAAAGGGAAAATTAACATCTGCAAATGGTCCAAGAGTACAACTTGAGTTAATAACTATAAGAAGGCACTGATATTGATTACTTGCCATTGCACTTTCCTAAGCCTGTTTCCCTTGTCTGTAAATTTTTAATAGCCTCCTGATTTCTATGACAATTAAGTTACACTAAGGAAAATTACTGGGTGGTTCATTTCCACATGTTGGAAAGCTGTTTGCACACTGTGGGCAACAGGTTAAGAAACCATGATAACTGTTTGTAAATGAATGAGCTGCCAAATTGTGTCCCTGGTGGAACTGAAGACAGCTTAGACTATCAGCTGTGTTCCTATACCCAGAATGGTTTCTAAAATAAACTTCAAAGCATGTAGAAGGTTTGTGCAAAAAAACCTTTGAATCCCTGGTTTTAAGGTATCTATTGCAACTGCTTGCATTTTTGCATTTTGACAGTATTTAATTTCCTCTTGCAACAATTTCTGCATGTTTTATACATTGGCTCTCCTGTAGCCTGTAATCCTCACTGCTGTGACATGAGGAAGAAATAGTTACTGTCTGTACCTTGTGAATGTACTACTGGTAACAGCCCAGTTTAGTTTCTCTGCTATTAGATCATCCCAGTATGCATTAACCAAACCTCTATGGTCTTACAACTTGCTAAGTAGATTCTAGTACATTACTAAACATATCCATAAGGCTTTGTGTACTTTATATTTCAAGCAAACAGTTTAAAGGGACTTAACAAAAGTGGGCTGTTTTCCTTTATCACACACACCCCCCACCCAACTCCATCCAGAGAAGATAACTTAGGCAGTTTTACCCTGCCTAAGGGGGTTTTCTATTGTCTCTTTTTCCCCCCCCTTTTTTTTCAGTACTGCCCATACAGCAGCCATACATTAGGGCTCTTCTGCCTTGGTTTTCCATGGAAATGAGCATACATTCCCTGCTCTTTCCACTGAAATAGGCTCACTCCATGCTGCAGGGCTCTGCTGGAGGGTTTGATGGAATAGGAGTCATCCAACCACCCACCACACTCACCCTTCAGTCCTGTTAGTTTACATTCCTGGAAATGACAGAATTATGACAACAAGTAAAGTCACACAGAACCCCCTGACTCATCTAAATGAGCCTGCATTGGTTGAGTGATGGACTTTGTTGTCAGATGTGCAGTGAGAACTGTTCAACAGAGACATGACTTTGCCAATGGTGGCCACCATTGAGATTTTAAAAAAGCAACTACTGAATGTGCAGACAAGAGGTGCTCAAATCTCTGCTAAACATTGCAAATTCAGCAATAATAAACAGGCAAAGTCACTCTAAAAAGAAACAGAAAAAGTGTGCAAGAAGAAGGCACAAGGAAAGTGTTGTGTTGATCCCAATTTCTTCTGGTAGCTTCCCAACACAACCATCTCTTAAATACTTCTATTTCCACTAAAGAGATCCTCATTGATGCTACACCAAGTTGGATGGAAGAAAACTACCTCATGAAAGCATAAAACCAGGTATTGCTCCAGCAGCCACAGGCTCTATTAAGGTTTTTTAATCCATGAAGGACAAGAAAGCAGATGTGCATTTCTGAGAGAAATTAGTTTGGTGGGCAGCAGAAATAAAAAGGTTGTCTGCCTAGGAACCTCTCCTATTCAATATACTTAATCATTTACTGCCAGTTAAAAAAAATTTCAAATTTAGTCCAGCACTAGTTACTTCAGTGCTAATTTCTACTTCGATGCTTTTGAACAGCCCTGAGATCTGCTACAGAGTGACTGCTTTCAGTCTTGAAACTTTTCAATGAGCAGAAGGAAAAAGCAAGGTTCTGGTGTCATTCTAACTGTATTAATGTATCAGAGAAAACCAGCAGAAAAATGTCTAGTCAAAGCATATGGCTTTAGCAGCAACTAGTCTGTTTCTAGGTAAGCATCCCAAAATAAATAATCCTGTCTGGGGCCTGGCAAGGATGATCAGTTCAGCTGACTTGCCCCTCCAGCACCTCCTGGCATGGAGACAATCCAGTGAGGGGGTCTGCACATTCAAAAACACACCATTTGCACGAGTCATTCTCAGTCATATGTAATATCACAAAGCATCAGCACAGAACGTGGGCAAGAGTCCAGGACAGGTTAAAAGTGTCCCCATAAGGGACACAAAAGGGTAGAAAGCTGAAGAAAGGTAAGACCTGCATTCAGTCTCTCACTGTTTCTTCACAGGATCCACAACATTTTGGCCAAGCCTTGCATTTTCTCTGGAGTCACTTTCCACCAGTTATTCCCATTGTGCTTTCTGTGGCTGACACTTCTCTCTTAAAAGATTTCCACTCTTTTGTGACTTAAACAACCCATAAAATTTTAATTTTTAATATATTGATTTATTATAAAATAAACATTGAATTTATTATTCATAGCTATGTGTATCTCAAGATGATTTTTCCATTCTTAACCATCACTGTTCCACTAGTTCTGACAAAGAAAATACAAATGTTTTCAAATCATAGAGATTATAATTTAATAGTTTAAAATGTGTTTTAAACTAAACTTCCTGATGGCTGGAACAAGAAATTTAATTCCAGTGAGCTTTTTCAACAGTGAATCTCAGGATGGGAGCTGCCAGTGACTATCTTTTCTATAATAATGTTGCAACATCAACTGCAAAGCTATTTACAAAGGTTCTTCAATCTGTAACACATCTGTTTTTTCTGCCTGCAGTTTTCACACTCCTGCTTCATTATTTTTGTCCTGAGGTCATGATGAATTTTTGGTTATTATTGTTTCTTTTTACTAGTTGCAAGTTTTAAGGATCTTTCAAAATGGTAAAGAAAAATTTGTTTTAAAGTTCCAAGTACTATTTATACATATTGAGTCCCAGAGAGTGAGTGAAATTAATAACTTGGATGATTCTAGTTGTGAAGAGGTATGGGATATAGACCTTCTCAGTATCCATAAACTAAAGCATCAGTGAAATACACTTTTTACTCAGAAATGCTTCACAGATTTTATCAAATCCCAAACAAATCTCACTGTCCGTGGTAGAGAGAAGCATATCCTGTGAAATCCTGCACAATGTTACATCTGAACCTCACCTGGCAACTCCCACATAAAACCACCAGTTCTGTTTAAACCACAAGGAAGGACACTTGATATTTAAAGATTTGCCTTTGTGGTATCCCAGGCAGAAAGAATTAAAACAGTTCACAGCTTTTTCTTGGAATTTCCTTCTCGTCTCTAGAGAGGTGTGTTCTGGAGTCATGTAAACACAGACATCTGCTTGCTGTCACTTCATCCTTTTTTTAAATTCATAAGAATAGGAAGAACCCCAGAGGGAGTTCCAGACCAGGCCACTTTCAGCCACCAGCCCTCCATGCCTTTATCCAGTAACAAGGCAGATGAAGTGCTGGGGCTCATACATATTTCATGAACCTTCTGGCTACAAGTTTTGTTAAACTTTGAAGTTAATAATACAATTCATTCTGTCTGAAATTAGTATAAAACCAAATTTATTTTTCATATGAAAAGTATACAAAATTGTACCATTTTTATACACCTAAAGTGTGTAAAGGAAATTGTGAAATACTGTAAGCTTATGGTAAGAAGACCATTAAACTAGAGTTGCTATCTAAAAAACAAAAAAGTTTTCTAGGCAAAGTCAGGGATTTTAGTGGAAGCCTCTCCATATCTTGTGCTTCTGTTTGGCAGTACAAACAACCTCTTTCTATCAGAGTTAGAAATCAGGACTCATCTTCTAATTACTTTGCCTCTGTTACTCCACACAGGCAAACTGTTACTCCTGAGCAGAGAACAGTGATTCACAGTTGTAGAAAGAGCTTTAATCTCTATATCCTGCTTAACAGAAATTCACCTTACAGATGGAAACATTGCTTTTAATATAAAGCCAAACCAACACATTAATTGTATTTCATTAAGCATCACATCAGTCTTCAGACGGGGTAATGTTATTAGTCCAGCATTTTGCATATAGGAAAATGAATGAATACCAAGAGGAGATGTCTTGCTTAAGCCTTATTATTGTTTAGTGGCAGAAGAGAACCTGGTGCTTTCTGCTCTCCCTATTGCATTCCCTAATCAATAACATTTTCAGATTAATTTTCAAATGCATTGCCTTCCTGGGAGGAGGGATGCCAGCAGAAAGTCAGCCATGGTTTCCTACACATGCTAATGATACATGGTAGCTGTTTAATTCTGTGAGCATCTCTCACTCTCTGCTATAACTGTTCATTAAATGTTCCAAATTCTGACAGAGCTCTGAAAATAACTCCTTGATTTCCTTCAAATCTACTATAGAAAATACAAATAGAAACAGCTTTTAACAAAAGAATAAGGACTTAGAATACATGAGAATTTCCATGATTTCTTTGATAATCTACGTTTGTGTACTTCACAGATCTCCAGGAGAGAGTCTTCTGTGGCCAAAATATGTATGCCAAATTATACATAACTTTTTTTAATGGAAGGTAGTTTCATTAAAAACCCCCAACATTCTGTTTAAAAGGGAAATTCTGACACTGGAGAATTAAATGGAAATCCCAGCTGAAGTTAACAGGGGTTCTGGTTTTTGTCCTTAGTCTGAACTAAAATCTGCAATGACAGCAGGAACAATTTCAACCTAAGATAATAGTTTTAAGTTTTCAGTCACAACACCATAGCATTGGAGGTCACAATCTCCTTAGAAAAGGAATATTTACTCTCTTGAATTTCACTGCATATGGAAATGATTTATGCTGTAATCACAAGCATAGGCCCTTCCAGTGGAAGATTCTCAAGCAATTATCACAGAGCAAATCAGTCTTTAGCTCACTAGGCATTAATTTAACAAGACCTTTTTTATTTTTTAATGACCAGTATCTTCATAACTGATTGATGCCTAATCTGGTGCAGCACCTGCTCTTTCAATCTCCTGTGGTTCAGCTTTTCAGATTAATGAATCAGAAAGACAATTGTGACGGTATTATAAAATGTATTGTAATAAACTTTCCATGCTTCAAAACAGAAAAATAATCCACAAATTGATTTCCAGAGTTGAGGTTTCAGGATCTGAATGGTTTTTTCACTGGGGACTCTTTTTGGACAGGAGCTTTAAGTGACATCATCATTTTCTAAAGCATAGAACTGCCACCATAATCATAAGTCTTTTCATGCATTTTATTTTTTAAAAGCTACAGAAAATCAAGCCTAAAAATGTCAATGCATTCCAGATAGTGGTCAAACTGTGCAAATGCTGAATTTATATTCCAGCAATATGTAATACTTCACATGATATAGATGATGTTTTGCGAAACACGGGGTGAATAATACAAGTGTTACAAACCTGATTTCCTGCTTTTTATGACTACTTACAGAGTGCTTAATGACAACTTGAGGCAGCTTTTGCCTTCCCATTTCGGAACAGTTTTAGAACTGCTTTGAAGAACAGTAGGAGCTGCCAGCTTCCCCAGTGCACTCTGGAGCATCCTAGCAATAAGAAATCTAATCCCAGTTGTTGGGTCTGTTTATATGCTGATGAATTTAATAATGCTGTGGATGTGTTCTCTCTCCTGTCCTGTGAAATCCTTCAACAGTTAGACGACTTTTCAAGGCATTATACAACCAAGTGGTGCTTTCTTGGAAAGAGGGTGGAGCCCATGTCCTGTTAAACACTCTGCAGAGCAAAAAAAGTGCTTGTGGATTTTACCTGTTGATTTTGTCTTGTCAAACTGTTGTCTCTACATTGGGTAGAAACTTGGTCAGTCATCACCATTTCCTATAGCAGGAGCTATTTAAAATATCCATCACACTTAAAACACAATAAATAGATTCCCTCCAATTGAGTGTCTGTGAAGCATCTATATTTGATGTTCTTTCTATTCTGCATATGAAATCCTGACTTGTTCCTGTTAACTGCAGCCTCTTATGTTGTAAGAAGAAGGTTTTAGACATTATTTTTATGTAGTCAATATAACTGATCCCTCTCATTCTCATAGCATTTTTCTTCCGAGTTCTGTAGAGGAAATGGATGATTTCACCTAAATTTAAACTACCAGATTCCTTATTTCATTATGGACTGCAGTGACTGTATTTAGATCAGTTGGATGCTCCTGACTCCCCTTCTGCTCTTGCCACTGCAAACATGTCATATAGATTAAACATTTAGACAGAAACATACTTTAGCCAAGACAGGAGGAAGCCTCATATTGGGACTGCAACTCAAACTATCAGATATTTTTAGAACTTGATGGAAATACTTATTCAGTGCTTTGATTTACAGCTTCCCATGATGATTACAATACAAAAGTTCCATAACACTGAAACCTTAATACAGGACTGAGGAATGAAAAAGAAAAAAAAACAAAACAAAACAAAAACCAAACAGTGGAAGAGGCTGCAAGGTAGAAACAAATGTCAGGCACTTTAAGTAAAGTATGCAGAATGTTTCCCTGGATATGAAGAAACAATTTGCAGTCTAGCAATTGAGACTAGCAAGAAACACCTAAACCAAAACTGACCTGGAGCTTTCCAGATCATTTGAAAGAGAAGGTCATCTCCAATTCACCTGATGCTAGAAGCTGAAACAGGGTTGATAGAATAGCTCTGCAAAGTTCTCTTGGATTTGTTGGCTGTTTTGTCATTATTCCCAAAAGGCAACATTGTCATGGCAAGTACAGTTTGGAAATAAAAATTATTACTACTACCTGCATGTCTTGTTTCACTGTCTTGTGTAAACATATGTGCTTGCTTGGAAGTCTCACAGCAGGATCTGTAATCCATAACAAGGAGCAGTCTGGGGAGAAAAATGTATATCACTTCTAAAATCTGCCAGGTTTAGAGTAATACTTTCCTGATGTGGAATTGCCAAACCATCTGCAGATAAGTTTTAAACTATCATTTACTACTCTACTTCTCATATACAGCATTAATAGATTCCTGCTCATTTCCCATGTCTGTAGTTCTTAGTCCATTCCCTCCCCCTCCCAAACAATTTTTAGAAAAAACTGGATTAAAAAATGGTCACAATTTGTTCTGCAAAGAAAGCAGGAATGTGCCTGTGCAGTTAGAAGGTCCTCTGCCTTCCTTGTCTTGAGGGCAAGGATTCCAGCCCAGGAACGACACGAGTTTTCAGGAGTATTTGTGGGGCAGGAAAGGTTACAGGACTGTGTAGGGATAATTTTGGCTGCTGTTTTTGTCCACTGTGCACATCATCCTTTGTTTCCCAGCGTGGGGATATGTTTTTATTTTAGCTCTAGTGCAGGAAGGCAGGGAATGGCCTGCTCCTCTTCTGTGACTTCCATGTATTTTTTGCTACTGGGTTAGCTGCAAAGCAGAAGTCCCAATTTCTCAATGCTACATTGATTTGCAGATGGTTTCTAACATCCAAATGCTCTCTGAAGGGCAATACCAGTAAAGCAAAACAGAAAATTGAAGAAAACCAAACCAAACCAAAAAACTCACCACAAAACCAGGTCTTGCTTTGAAACCATTCCTGTAGATCCTTTATGCAGTTGGTAAGGATGAGGAGAATGAAAATAAAAAAGTAATGGTCTCTTCCTTGCTCTTTGTTCAGGGAAAATCACCTCCTAAAGTCAGGCTTCTGTTCAGTTCTCTGTACAGCCCATTCCTTTCTCAGGGTGACCTGGAGACAGAGCAAGGAGAGGAAGCAGCTCTGGCAGCACTTAGGGCATTGCTCAGAGAGGCTCCCAAACACAGGGCAAGCAGGCACCAGTGCTTCCTGACCACTGCCACCTGGGCAAAACCAAGGTCCTCGAAAGGCTGTACAGAGTGTGCTGTACCCCATAATGGAACCTGCTGACATGCTTTACACATTTGTAAAACAGCTCTGAAAAGAACTTGCAGGAGGAAAGAAAAAAGGCACCTGTGCTAGACATTGCTGCACATTAAACACCTGCTTCCAGCTATGTCCTCTAGCAACTAACACCACAGCCTAGCCCACAGGAGGGAGTGCAGCAGAGACATCTGTCAAATACTAACCACTTACTCCCCCGAATTACCTCAAGGGCAGCATATAGCTGTCAGATCTGCTTGTGAATACAAGGCTGGTTTCTGTAATACACTTGAGTATTCCCCCTTTCTAACCAGCTATGTCTCCTCTACACTGTATTTCCTAATAATTTTCCTAAAATAAAAAAAAAGTATCTTCACAAAGGCTCTTTGCAAAAAGTCCTATTAAAGGTACATTCACCATGTTATGACAATTTGCCATATCAATAGTACACACAAAGTGCCCCCAGAGGAACTGCTCAAGAACTGAAGCCATGCTCTGTGAAGAGATTCAAGTATTGCCTATTGGCAAGGGCTGCTCTAACTCAAGAAAACATGGCCATAAAGCATAAAGTTCCTCTGACTGTGCCTTCTCTCCACAGGAAGTAAGAAAAGCCCAAAATAAGTAGCCATAACAAGTAAACGACTTTAAAAACAAAACTCTCAAGCTCCATCAAAGCGAATTCAGTTGATTGGGAAAAGCTACAGTTGCTCTTATTTGTCAAATTAAGTTCTCTCTGCCCATGTTTGCTGCAACTGCAAAGTGCTCCAACTTTCATTTTCTTCCACATGGTGGGGGAGTTTGGTAGCTCTAACCATGCTCATCCAGATGGCCTGTCAGTTTTTACAGGCATTCCTTAAAAATAGAAGCAATCTAATCCTGGTTCAGGTAATTTAAAAGAAACTTCTGCAAAACTGTATTGTTCTTCAAAGCTAGCAGGCAATAATTCATGGCTTTAAGAGGACTGGTTTCCCCTCTTGCCACCAATTTCATAGAGCCATTCCTTGCTCTGTGTTGATACAGACTGTTCTGCAGTTACTTGTGTATCTCCTTTTTCACTTGATGCTATTTTACTTGCAGCTGAGGATATCGACTGACATGCAGATCCCACCGGAATTATTACTGGTACCTTATTGCACAGCTGGCTACCCCTACGGCAGTAAGAGCTCAATGAAAGGGATGCCACATCATTCTCAAACCATTTCGGGTTCATGCTCCAACGTAAACCAGAGCCAACTTTGTCACAACTTCCTTATTGAGTTGCAATAGCAGCTTTCATGAGAAAAACTGAGCAGACACGTAGAGTTGGTTACACACAACTGCCAGATCTGCTACATGCAAGTCAACACCCTGTGAAATACAGCCTGGGCTTGTCACCAGAACTGAAGGCTGGGCTTTAATTGTAGCTGTCACCAAAATATTGTTTCCAGAGTGAGATGTTTTGGGCTGCAGCCACACATCTTGTCAGCCTAATGTCAAACAACACCTATGTAACTGCTGCTGGCCCCTGTAACTTCCAATTGCATTTTCAATTGGAATGCCCATCTATTGACTTTATCAATAACAAGTGATGAAGCAGCACTCTGCCCAACCTCAAGAGAACTGAAGAACAAGTGCCATATTTTTGCATGAAGGTATAGCATTTATTGAAAGATTCAAAAGGTTTCATTAGATTAATAGAGTAGGAAAAAAAGCAAGAAAAGCCTCAGGCATTCAAAGCACAGTTGCTTAAGCCAGGCTCAGCTGAGTGTCTCACCAGACACTGAAAACACCTGGCTGCTTGGGTTTGATTTCCCATTGCTTCTAATATACACACCATCCTCTTTAATGAGACTGTGGTGGAGAATATTAACTGCAAAGAAAAAATACTACGTTGTCCATCACCCACCATCCTGAGCAGCTCACAGGTGTTGAAGCAGCAGCTTCTCAGCACTGGCAAAGCCCCTGTCCCACACCCAGGCCCCAGCACTCTGCCTGCTCCTGGGGCACCACCAGTGCTCGAGGGATGCTCTGCTGCACCTTGGCTCCCACACCATCCACACTGCCAGCAAAGGCTCACACTGTCAGTCCCTGCAGGGCTCCTTTGAAACAGGACCGGAGCAGTCAATGGGTTTTATTAAAAACTTGCAGAATTTCAATACACTGAAAACATTCTCAGTTTAACCCAATGTTCTTTTGAAATGCTATTTGACAATCAGAGAGGGAAAACAAGGAAAGACTTCAATTTTCAGTATTTTATTTACAGGCCGCACAATACATTTTATATACAAATGGCTTAAAATAACAAAGAGTAAGCAAGCTGAAGCATAACAATTTATTTTAAATTAAGTTGTCTCGAAATAACTCCTGCAATAAAGTTTCTTCACCCTGATAAGCAAGTTAATTTGAAGTCAACCCAAGGTCATTTTATTTTTAAATATAGAATTCAAATAGATTTTCTGGCGATTCCTAAATTTCATGACACACTTCTGCAAATACAGAACATCCCAAAACTCTCAAGAAGGGTGATAGCCAAAATTTCCTCATGTAAAAAAACACTGTAACAGAACAGACTGGAGAAATGTTGTATGTAAAACACTTGCGTGTTTTATTAATGAAAAGAAGAACGCAAGTAGTACATCTGACATTTTTCTCTCTCAGAAACAGAATTCATGGTCCAAGACCTAGTTTGCCTACAGACAAGAGGTATCCTGTGTTACTTCAGTACTTCAGTTTTTAACACACAATTATCTATTAAACTCATCCAACTGTAAACTTCACCATAACTGAAACTGCCTCCACCAGAACTGAAAGCGAAAGGAGAAGAGTGCTCAAAACCGTAAGAACTTACAACATGGCACTTTACTGCCTCTGCTTCTAGAAAGCACCTGACACTACTGTGGGATGAAGAAAATTTGAGACCACATTTTATGGAAACATAAGAAAATAGATGTTTGCCATTTAAAAATTATTTTTCCAAGAAATTATATTAACATTTAAGGATACATGTATTTTTATATCTCTTCCCTAGCACTGCTCATTCTGTTCAGGATAACGACAACTAGCAATCCATAAAAGTGGTTTTCTTTTCCTTTGGCTGAATTTAAGCATTGTAATAGTCTAAGTGTTTTAAGTCATGGTCATAAGCAGTCCAGTCGTGCTCGTTTTCTTCCTCTTGGTATGCCTAAAGACCACTTAATATAAATAATGAAGTACTTGCTATTTGATAGTCCATTATTACAGTATTTCACTATATTTATTTAGAAATACAAACACACAACACTTACTTTTTGATGTAGTATCCAGGTCTCTGTAGCTCACTTTGGAATCGCAGCACGGAAAACATAAACCCAAAGGAATGAGGGAGAAAGTAATAAAAGCCATGGCTCCACAGAAAAACAACGCTGTTTTCAGAATGCCTACTACTGCATCAAAAATGCAAGAGCCACATGATGTAAAATGCCAAACTAGTACAGACTCTCTGCTGAGTGGAGTTCACACGTAAGGGTAAAATGCTGCCATAAGCACCTCATCGTGTGATTTAATTCAAGAGAAATGCTGACAGGTAACACACACGTCCAGTACAAATGAATGTAGACCTGCTGTCCTTAGATCTGGACAATTCCCTGGCTGCTAACCTGCTCAGACACAATTCCAGGCCAGGGGAGAGTGGCTGCAGGCACTAATCCTCCTGCCACACCATCAAGGGCAGAGGCTCTCACTTGCACCCAGCCTCCATCAGCCCAGGAGGAAAGGCATCAGCAAAAGACCCAGCAAGATTCCCTGGGTTGTAATTTTTTCAGAGTTATCACATATGGAAACACATTCACTTTCCCTCCAAATTATCCCAACACTGTTGCTCCAGGCAAATGCAGTGTTCAAAGTCACAAGCTAGTCATCTTTAAGCTGGGGAAAAGGAACTGTACAGTATTCATCTGCTACAGCATAGCAGATTTTGTTACTGATTCATCTGGAAGTCAATTGGTTATTGCACTTCCTCTCTCCTCAAAGTCAGGATTGTGTTGAGGTTATCGGGGATTTTTCATGGGCAAAGACTGAAATCCATTCTGGTAGAACAATGTCTGTAAGTACTGCCAGCTCATAAGGAAACTGCACACTCATTTACAGAGGCAGAGGGGACCAACTCCTCTGCATTGAATGAAGCTAACTAAATGACTTGAAAATTTATGTCCGAAAGGGAAGGTAGGAGACACAACTTCTTCCTGGTATTTTTGTATTGGAAGTCAATTATAATTAAGTTCTCTGAGATCTACTCTCCATTTGAACTTACCTGTGTTTGTAGCCAGCTATTGCCTGCAGTTACACTTGAAGTGCAGGTGAGTAACCCCAGACTGCACATCTTTAGTGAAAGTAAGTGCATATAAGCTTTGAAAGTCTTTTGCTTGATTCTAGAAAAAAACCAATACAAAATAAAGAGAAATCTGTGCATATATTTGTGGGTCTGGGTTTTTTAAAGATCAGTAAACAAAGAGCCTTAGCCAACACTGTCCATATCTAAATGACACTAATGATTTTTGTCTTTGAAATTTTACTAGGAGAAAAATGCTATGGGGACGTCCTTACTCAGGGAAAAGACGGTCCAGGGCACTGTCATTCACGTGAAGCTTTTGCCTGTCTTACACACAGGCTGTTCAGGTTCTTTCCAACCTGGACAGTTTTATTTTCAGATGGCAGGATTCACAATAGGAACATTGTGTCTAGTGAAGGCAACTGCCAGACTTGGGGACAGTGTAAGCAGCAGAACTCTCTCCATTCCTCATCTGCCAGATCCTCAAACACTACACAGGCAGCAAAGGGAGTTTCTCCATGCTGTACAGTGTGGGAATTAGCCATATAAGAATCAAGTTTTTCAATTAAAACAAAACACCAACAGCTTTGGCTTCTATTCTGAAAATCCAAAAAGTCATTGACAAGACATATGTAATAGTGTAAGTAGAAATTTTACTTTTTAAAAAGTAGTATTTAAACACTCAGTTACATAAGGTACCGATTTGTCAACTGGATAATCAGTTGGAAAATTGTTTCCAATATGGGCTTCAAGACATCATTTTACGTACAGGCAAAATAAAACCATACCTCCTCTCTGCAGGAGAGAGACCACTTGTTGCCAGAGGAAACAAAAAAAATACCATGCTGGAAGTTGTAATTAGTATGAGGAGTGGCTCTTGGTAAGAGTTTTAACTATAAAAATTTTAGTTGTTCCGAGACACTCAATTCCAATATTAAAATGTTCTGTGGAATAGCAGATAAAAATCAATTAATTGGCACAATCACAAGTTTACAGCGAATTACAACTAAGTGTCAAACATTTTGCCATTGCTTTAAATACTGGTCATTTTTCCTTTGGTTACTTCCTACAATGCAGTATTTGGGGTAAAAAGACAAACCGTGTCAGCTTCTCACACAAAGTAAAGAAATTACTGCTGTTGACATTTAAGAGAAAAAAACTATTTCATCACTTGGTAAGGACATATAAAGTATAGTTTATTTGGCAGAGGAACTAAAACACTTACTACAACTCCAACAGGGAGCTGAGGAAAAACTACACTCTTCATTCTTCTCCTCACTTTCAACGTTTCTCATGAAGTTCAATTTGGAAATTACAATTTTTTCTAGGTAAGATCAGGTCTCTAAGTAACTGGCCCATGTGAAGTAAACACCACAAGATTAGGACCTGTTCGAGTTTCTTATTATTATCTGAATTCTCTTGTTAATTACCCAGGTTTAGGCATTATGTTCATAGTGACCTATGAAGTACTTCCAAGTTTTTGCAGACCTTAAGCTTACAAGTTAAGGCACTTACCATTCAAGTAAAACAGTTTTTATATAAACAAGTGTGGGAGATGGAGAGAACATTTTACCAGAACGCCCATTTTTTTTTTTCTTGAAAGAAAAAAAAACGTTGACCAAATATTTATAAAATTTTGCATCAAGAGAAAGGTTGTGTTTTATTATCTGAAATGAGCACGAAATACACCTTCCACAATAACACTGAAAGCAGTGCAAAGACTGACAGTGACCTTTGACTAAAGGTAGTTCTGTAAAAAGAAAAATACCAAATAAATCAGTGCCCTGCTTTGATTGTTGTAAAATTTCATTTTTTTTTTTTACATAAAAGTTGGTCCAAACTTACAAAAAAAGCACAAATGTGCATAGTTCAGAAGATCTGAAAGAGTGCCATAAAAAGCTGATGTCCCTAAATTTAGCATCCACTTAAAACTGCCAAAATACAAAATAAAAGTCAGAACTAGAGTTTGTGAACATGTACAATCAAGTCATCTAGTTTTTAGACAGCATGAGTTGTAAGCATTTTTAAATTTTTCCTACTGTATGCAAGACCCTTTTCCACATAAAAATAAAGCTGTTGAATTAACATTATTCAAGTCTGTTGAATTGCTGCTTTAAATTGCAGCTAGGGGGAAAAAAAAATGTTTTTCCAGATAAAAATGATGTGCCTGAGGAAAAACAGATACTCAATATGGTAATCCTCTGCCTCGCCCTCTTACTGCAGATGTGCTAATGTGTCCCCTGTATCCCTGGGAATAGCCAGGTCCTTGGGCAGGAGAAGTCCAAGTCTGTCCATGCATGTGGCTGATGCCAGTGGGATTTTCCTGTAAATTACTTCCATAGCTATAGTTGTGAATCTTTGTGGGCAAAGAGTGCGCACTCTCTGGCCCTGTGGAAGCATCACTGCCGCTCCCCAAAACCGGGATTGGGCCATGGCTGTATTCAAACCTATGGTCTTTATCTCCACTGAACAGCATGGGGCCAGCGTTGAGGTAAATGTCTCCATAACCAGTTACTGAGCTAGGAAAGGATTCTGGAAAGGCTGATGGAGGAGGGGCAGCACCAGAGTGAGATGAAGCAGTACTGTAGTTATCCAAAGACTGAATATCTGAGTTTCCAAGGAAACTCCTCCTTTCTAATACTCCTGATGATCCGCTTCCTATTCCATCGCTAGTGCTGTAACAGGCAGATGAGAAGGACGATGATCCAAAGTTATCCTTGTAGTCTGGGCCTGTTACATAGGAGTCTCTAGCCTGATAATCCACACTCGTTTGTACTGGCTCCTCCGTTGTCGCCTGAGCTTGATGCTGAGCCAGCAGCTGCAGAAGAGCTGCTTTCACTCCTGCATGAGGATCTGTTCCTGAAGAGTTACTTATAGGCAAATGCTGATTCTCTGTCCGATAATCAAGGTCTTCATCAGTGAGCGGCGGAGGCTCCGGTGGCTCGGGGGGACGCTGGTCCGGAGGCAAGATCCGAGGGCGCTCCTGCTCAGGTGTTCGGTTCAGAAGCCTCATCTCAGACTGCCTAACCAAATCTTCTTGACCTAAGACAAAAGAAGAAAAAGAAAAGCTCTGGAATAAATGTATACAAATATACAAGTATACAAATAACAGGACCAGAAAGAAAAGGACTCCTTTCTGGAAAAACGTAGAGGTTTGATAACTTCAATTCTCATGAATTTATTAGTTAAATTTAGCAGTAATTATATTATTTTGGGCAAAATCTGGCAACTGCTCATTTGCATAAGGAGCATGATGCAGGTTACTCCTTGAAGTAAGATTACCAGGCAGTCAGTTAAAGAAAAACAGTTCAAGCTCCTTAAAAAAAGACCCCAGCAAAACCAAATGACCAGAAAAAAAAGCAACACACAAACAATAAAAATTCAAAGAAGGATAAAGAAAGATTCACAGGATAGAAATCTCAAGGGGGAAAAAGGCCACTCTATCAAAGAACAGCAAAACTCAAGGCTTGAAATAAACATAAACAAAAAATCACACCTCTCAACCCACCCCCTCCCTCCCTCCAAACCCTCCAAGAACAGCCCCAAATCGCTTCAGAGTATTTCTTTCAATAGCTGGAAACACCACAAAACAATACATGAACCACCATAATAAATCTGAATTTGCAACCCAAAAAGATGAATCGAGCTCTCAACTGTGGGAAGACTATGGAAGCCACTACTATACCTCAATGGAAACCTTTAGCCATGTGTGTGTGTGACAGTTAATGGGTAACTGCTGAATTTGACACTAAGGAACTGATCTAGTCAGCATTAAAACCCAAAAAAGAATACTGTCTCACCAAAATAAGCTTTACCTAAACACACAGCCAAAACTGGCAAATTATATCTATGCATCTGCTAGAAAAAAAACTGTCTTCACCACCACACTCACCACTAAGAAAACCCCAATCCCCAGGATAGTAACCTAAACCACTACAATGTTTCAATACTAATACTTCTGCACTTCTTAGGTAGGGTATCATTGTTTGCTCTGTCTGCATGGCACCTGTTAGAGACAAATTCTCTGAGATGTAAAATGTGACCAAATCTGTTTCATCTCCTATACTCGCACAGATGCATATGGCAAACATGTCAATTCTCTACTCCCAAATTATTACATCTCCAGTGCTCCAGGTATTTGCTGGTTAGCAATAAAGGCCTACAGTACCTGCAGACACGTATAATGACTTGATCAGATGTGGGTAGCCAGGTGCTGGAGATTCCACGTCGTCTCGGCTGACAGACACAGGAGTGGCGAGCTCTGGAGGCTGCCTGAGTTGTAATGACATTTCATTTCCTGATCCATTTTCCTTGTCCTCCAACGCAAAATCTTTCTGTTTTGTTTGCTGAGCCTTTATTAACTGAGACAACAGAACAGCAAATGCACTCTGCACAGCTGCCTGGGCAGCATCAGTCTCAGCCTTAGGCTGACCCAGCTGAGCAGGTGGCACAGGGGGCTGCGTGACCATCGGCTGTTTTAGAGGCTCCTGCTCTGGAGGTGGTGGCGGAGGAGGTGGCGGCTGCTGCTGCTGTTCTGACTGTTTTTCACCTGCTGACAAAATTCCAGCAGGAAGATTTATTTTATTTAGTTGCTGCTGAGTCTCTGGATTTACCTTAATATTCAATACTTGGGCAAACTGTGCCAAACTAACACTTGTTTTAGACTGTAGCAGGTTTAGCAGGATTGCCACTTCATTCTGGTTTAACTGCTGTCCAGTGCTTGTTTTTGCTAAAGACAAAAAAGGTGTTTTTAAGTATTATTTAGAACTGGCATATTTCAGAAACTCAAAAGAAGACTAATCTAACATGACTGACATGACTGGCAAAGCATGGGTTTGGACAACACAGAAATGGAAAGCTTTTACATATTAACTGTCTTTGGGGAGTATCTATAGGAAATGGAACAGTAAGATCCAATATAACCAAAGTGACTTCCATGAGGTGCACACATGCACTTGGACAGATGGAAAAACACCAAGCTAGAGCTCAATTTTCCACAATATAACTAAGCTGGGGCTTAAGGCCACCTGCTTTAGGCAGCTGTAAGACTTCCAATCCCCATAAAATTCCCTATCTTTGACATATCACAGCTCTTTGTTAAAAAGTAGCCATCTGTAAAACCCATTTCCAAGTATATTCCAGCCCATTCTAATTCAGCATCTGGGTTTTAACACCTGCCCAAGTGACCCAGCTCTAGGTGGCCTAAGAGCTCAAAGTATAAATGGAAATAGAAGTGCTGACTTTGAGGGACAAGATTTCAATCCCTCAGTAGCAGGAAATATGTGATAATATCAGTTAATTCAATTAAATGGAGTTTGCCACAAATCAGAGCAATTATGATGATGCAGGGGAATATGAATAAGGAAGTTTGAATATCAAGGTAGCTTCTGAGCTTCAATCACCCACTGTGGTGATTTACTTTGATAGAAATGAAGTAGCATGGACTGCACCATGCCTTATGAGCAAATGACTTAGGGAAGAAAGCAGCTAGAAACTGCAAAATGAGTGTGTGAGCAGGCTGGCTGAGCTCTGAATTTTTCTTAACCCAGGTCAGCACAAACACATTCAGTCCTCTTCTATCCTTGTCATTGTTCTGTCTTACCAATATATTAATTCATAATATTTGCCTTGCAAGATTTAAGAGCAGCACAGCTGGAGACTGCTTCAAAACCCACAACCCACAGCTCTACTTGTGGATGTGCACCAGATATGAGCACTTGGAATCTACTTAAGCAGGATCCAGGGAATTCAAAATGTTTATGTATCTATATGAATATAATCCACCTTCTATTCAGCAATACAAAAAAAGAAATCACAATTTCTTATGCCTTGTACTGCTGACTCTCGCTTAGATCTTGTGATTAACAGAAGATTTTGTCACATTCAACACTAAAACTTCTCTCAGACTCTCAGTGAAAATTCATCAGAAAAATGCCAAACAGGGAAACTAATCTACCTATTCCACACTTTTTGGTTAGCTTTAAGCTCATTCTAACAGGAAACTGTATTCTAGGAAATTTGTCATAACAAAATTATTGAGCTCTGAACATTTCCTGTTAAACTGCAAAATGCAATAACCAGGGGTCCCATTCATGAATCAGAACATTAGCAATCGATACATGTCTTTTTAACCTCTCCTTTTGGGGTACTTAGAAAAAAATGCAAGAGGTTTGGCTAAAGCATGCATTTGGTCCTGGTGTTATATAATGTGTCTTATTATCTAAGGTGCATTACAGCTTCCAGAAGTGTTTTGTTTAATACAGGAAATGCTTCTATGCTCCACTGAAAATTAAATTGTCTTCTTTTCTAGCTAGATATATTTTTCTGTGTACGTATGGGTAAAAAGCAATATAGGTGTGAATGATTCCTTCTCCATTTGCTTAGGTTTTTTTTTCCATAGTGAGTATTAATGACTAACAGGAGTATCTCATCAGGCTGTTATGTTATAAAAGCACAAAGAAGCTAACTACCCTTTGGACTCTTTAAACTTCTAAGATAGTTTTACTGATGGAGGAAAAGTTACAGAATGAAACATTTTCAAGTTACATTCTTGAAAATGCTGCCAAAACTTTAGCCTAAACATATGGATCTCACAGTTCGTTTACAGTGAGAAACCAGACGAATAGAGCAAGAGGCAATGAATTGCAAAAAAATAAGATCAAAACAGCTACTTTCTATGTATCTTTGCACAGAATATTTGGAGCTCTGCTCTGCTGTTAAACTAAGGGTTGATTCAAGATGGTTATAGTATTAAATCCAGCAGAATTGTCAGCTGCTATGAATGCACAGACTGTTTTTTAGCTGAACTCCTCTATCAGTGCCGTAGGATTTATGGTTACTTTGCACAATTAAAAACCGTCTTGCATTCAACTTTCAGGTACCCATTTAGTGTTGTTATTCTTTGTATTTCTACATATTTTTTAAGAACTATCACTTAACTGCTGAGTATTTCAAATGGTCTCCATACTGGAACCATTAGGTTTTTTTGCTATATTTGTAAAGCTTGTCTCAAGCAAGATACTTTGGTTAAGTTTCAGAATTATTGGCAGTACAAGTCACAGAGGTAGATACTTCATGTTATACCAGCTTCTGGGAGGGGTGGTTTTGGTGTTTGGCATTTCTTTGGGTTTTTTACAACTTCATTTAGCCCCAACAACCTGGAAAGCTGAAGACTAACATAACATGCAGATTGAATCTGTTCCATTTAAAATTACAATTGTTCTAAACTTTGCCTGCTGATCAGTTTATCAATACCAATAAAGCTTATCCAATCTATGGAGATTGTGACAAAATTAGAACAGCCACTGGCTTGTGGAATTACCAAAGAATTATAGATGAGCAAGAGCTAAAATCCCCTCAAAATGAAGAGCAAGCAAGTTAGTTGCTCCGACCAGGCTGCAAAGTTAGGTAAAATTGGTAAGGAACAATTATTTTTCCAAAAGCAAAAGCAAATCTTTTTTAACAAAAATTAAACTTACAATACTGTTCCTCCCTCAAGAATCCAGGGGATGCCAATACTCTGCAAATAACATCTAAAATTTCTAGAGGTGCAATCCAAGTAGTAGGTAATTATAAGAACCGAAAATATTACTGACCAAGTGCTACACTAGAGCTGCCCTGAGTTTTGAGTTGGGAAGAAGTTTGCATGCCTTGTGGGGTGTTGGTTCTGCTCTCATCCATGCCTAGGGACAGATCCTTCCTAGGGACTTTAGCTGCTGTAGAGTCATCAGTCATGCCCATCTGCTTCTGTCTTCTGCGTTTCTTACTCCACAGCTCATGGCAATCCTGCCACAAAGGAAGGCTGCAAAGAATGATTTGAGATAATCAGTTTTGTCCCTATGTTTAATCTTTTTTTTTAATCACACTGATTTTAAAACCACTTAAATTATACATAATATAACTCTTGAAAGATGAACCTACTGGAACTCAGAAATACACCAGGAAACATTTAAAAGCCAGCAAAATATCAGACCTGCTTTTTCTGGCTGAAAACTCTTTACAGAGCGCCTCTTTCAGAAGCACAAGTCCTCCTGGCAGAAAAGGGGAGACAGTACCTTAAAATGAGAATTATTTTCCTAATTATTTGTGTAATTCAAAACTTTAAAATCAATGCTGCACAGTTGCTATGAAATACAGCTTGCATACTACTAGATAACTAAATTATCAATATGAAACCATTTTTTGCAGAGTCCTTCTGTCTGCTTATGAAAGTACTGATGAGTCAGTAGGTCACATATTTGTCCACAGTAATAGACATGGCTATCTAGTGTTTATAGTGTACAGCTCACCCAACCTAGAAAGTGGGTGGGGAAAAAAAAGGAAAAAGTTGCATGAATATATATCACTTGGCACTAGCAAAGCTGGGATGCCAGGAAGAACAAGGGGATATCCTTTAAGAGATATGAATGCAGAGGAAAATTCTCCTAAGAAACTTATCTGCCAGTAATTCTGTCCTTCCATTACGGCTCCCTACAGGCATCTCAATTCTGATTTCCTGAGGAACACAAAGACCCACAGAAATACAAAGACCCACAGAGCCACAAAGACCCACTGAGATGGGTAGTAAAAATACTGGCTTATGTTTTCCTATTACATATTAACTGTCTTGGCAGTTCTGTCACCCAGGAACATGGAAAAACTAGCTGACAAATGACAAGAGACTGAAAAGGCAATTATGACAACTGTTTCCTTTGTTCTCTCCCTCTGAAAATCAACTTGAAGCAAGAACTCATTGTGAGAAGTATCTTGTGGTCCTTCCAATCAGCATGTCACTTTCTTTGGATGAACAGCTCTCCTTCCCAAAAGAGAACTTCAGTCTCTCAAGAGAACAGGCAACATTTTCCTGTCCTGTGCCAGAAGTGAGTGTGGTTCCTCCTACTTTTTAGAATGACACCAGTGGCTAGCTTGTTTTGAATTTCCATATATCAGCTTCTAGAATGGATGTATTACTACATCTCTGAAGAAAAGATCATTTTCCCATTCACTTACTTTCAAATGCACATAAGCAACACGCTGCACAAGTGGTTCTGAAACTTCAGCAAACAGCTTGAGCTTGCTGATTCCTGATTTTCACACAGTGATATAGTCATATTCAGACAATGAAAACTTCTTCAGCTCATTTTCAGGAACATCAGTAATGTTTGCCCAGAGAGGCTGTGCAGAGGTTGTTGTATCTTCTCACTGGAGATACTCAAAAACCATCTGGACACAATCCTGTGCCATGTGCTCTGGGATCACTCTTGAGCACGGAGGCTGGACCAGATGACCCACTGTGGTCCCTGCCTACCTCACTCATTCTGTGATTCTGTGTAACAATCTTGTGTATATAACAGGTAAGTCCATAAAGAATTTTAATAAAATCCTTAGATAAAAAGAAGTCAGTATAGGCTGCCTTGAAGATTCAGTTTACTCAAACAGTATCATAGATTCTATGTTCTCACAGCTATAATGAGGAAAGAATGAGAGCTACAGATTCTCTAGTACCTTTTCACTGTTTATCTCAGGACATGCTCCAAATATGATTTGTACTGACTAAAAATGACTGCGAAGTCACTGCAAAAATCCTACAGGACACTGCAAAACATTTCCTCTAGAGAAATTGACAGGAACAACCCTGCACAGTTTCACTTTTCCTGCTTGTAAAACCAAGGCTCTCATCTGGCTCATGAATCAATTCACTGTATTTCACTTTAACTCTCAGGTACCTGTGCACAACTCTATACCCAGTGTCATTCTATCATGAAAGAAAATTCAGATTCATGGAGGACCTCAAAATCCCTGGAAAAAGTAGACACTGATAAACAGATAAAAGAGAAATTATGCTCTTTAAATATTAGAAGCATTCATAGAAGAGTATTTTCTTTAAAGGTAGTAACTCAGTAACTAGTTCTAGAAATGACAAATCAACTCTTATCTGTTACATAAGAGTCACTTAACTACACAAGCATTTTACTGTAGAATCACCTTTCAATAACTCTATAGGTCAACATTTCTGCCACCATCTCTTTTACTGAACCACAATGAACTTACTGAAATCAGTGCACATTCACATTTCCTCGAGGTCAGTGGCATTACCAGTGGAAATTACTTACTCTGGAGGAGGCATTTTAGATGGTTCCACATCTCGCAGAAACTCACACTGAAGAGCTTGTTCAGCTGTGCAACGCTTGCTGGGATCCAGGGCAAGCATATAATCAAATAAATCTAATGCAGCTGGTGGGATGCTATAAAAGTGCAAAACAGAGGAAAGCGTCACATCTTTATTTTGTACCACACATGTGGAAAATTTTAATTAACATATCCCTTCCAAGAGGATCATTAAGTCCTCAGGTAACTTATATAGTAATAAAATGCACCCACAACCTGAGCTTGATAGTAAGAGGCAGAAATAAACTTCACCTTTTACTACCTGTGCTATTATATAACCCAAACTTTCTTTGCCTTGTGTTGTTTCATTCCTTGAAACCTTGTCCTTACAAAAAACCACACCCACATTTTAAAGCCAAGGCTATATTGTTACTCTACATATTGGAATTTAGCACCAGGGAGTTGGACTTTTGATTGATTCCCAACCAATAATTCTATTGCTTCAAAGATATTAGTCTCTAGTATGAACAGGATTATGCATTTCTCTTGAAACCCACTGTACCTGAAGGAGGGGAACAACCCCTTTAAAATAAGCTTACAGCTGTTTTCCATACCTTTCACTTGCGATATATGCACAAAACTAGTCCAATGGTAGTACTTTAGAACATAATGGTTCAGGTAACTCCTCTGTGTTGAATGAGTTTATGACCCAAAAGACTGTAATGTTAACCAGACTACACATTTAGCTGTAGCCAGGTTTACCAATAAAAAACAATTAAGTACTCTGAGCTGTTTTTTGGACAGGGCAACAAGCAGGTGTACCAAACAAATCCTTAGGTTTCCTTAGGTGAAAGCTGACAGGTGGCTGACATTTTAGAGCCTTCTTTCCTCTTCTTGGTGCTCCTATTAAATAAGGGTTAATACAAGCTCAGTGGGTATCATGGGAAGGAAAAGAACCTAAAGCCATTTTTCTTTACACTTGATCTATGCTTGTTCTCCAGAAAATACTGAAGTTCATAAAGTCTCTGGGAAAACTTAATGCTATTAGAGTTGACTAAACTAATTCTTCATCCTTACAAAGCAAACTCTTCTCTCAGTTTTCGACGATACTGCTTCTTTGGTTTCATAGTGTTGAAATAAGCTAATTTTATAACATCAGGCCATACTGCTGGACAAGGACTTCCACAAATTCGGCTGTACCAAAAAGAAGGGAAAAAAGGGTATGAGATCCAAAACCACAAATGAGCACAGCTGTCATTTTTATTAATGAAAGTACAGTGAAAACAAAAATAATTTTCAATTTTCCTGTTCAGGTTATTTTTAGCTAAGATTTCTCCACTGTCAAATGCCCCACACCATTAAATAATGGTGAATTGTCTATAAAGGGTAATCACTCCACAGAGACTAAACTTACTGTTTCTGCCTCAGTCCAGTCTAGACATCCTTTACACAAATATTTTAAGAAACCCAACCAATTACATCTGAAGGCATGGTATCTGACTAGAAGAACTGGATAGCCCACATTTAGAGTAAATTTTATGTCCTTAGCTTCCAACCCCAATGAAGAAAGATATACCAAATAACTGAAAAAGCAGTTTACACTGAAAATTTATTTAATGCTGAAGACATAAGGAAAAAAACCCAAGCAATTCAGTAAGTCCTGAAGACAGAAACCACTAGAAAACCTGTGTATTTCTTACTTCAGTTTAGAGTTTTATGTCTCAAGCCTTATCTATCTCAACAAATGGAGCTGCCCATATTCTTATGCCTCACATTCCATCCCCATCTTTTTTTGCAGCCAAGGATGCCTAAGAACAAGTTGATCAACCCCACACTTCTGAGCAGAAGAAATAATAAAGTATTTTCGTATATGCAAGATTTCAAATTCTGATGCAGGCAGCCATAAAAGGACATACATTTCCCTAGTTCAGCCCTCCTTGTTAGGGTATGTAATTTTCAGGAGGGAGAATAAAAATAATAAATCTCTTACTATCAGAATGTACTTCAGGTCTGCCTTTGATAAAGTTTGAAAAGATAAACATATAACTGTTGACTGCAACATGATCACAGCAGAGATGTTGATAAAACTGATATATTATGCTCAAACAGCAAAAAATGCATAGCATCAGTGAAGACGAGAAATGAGCTACAAACAGAAGCTTCCAGCAGAAGGACATCACAAAGTTTTAGAGTTCTGTACCAGAGGTAAAACACCAAGAAATAAAAACTTTGATTTATTCGTTCTCATGTGCTTCAATGCCATCTAGTGCTCAAAAACAAAAATTCCCAAACTCATGAGTTTAATTCTTACGCCAAAAACAACCACTGATCTTTTTTGTATCTCCTAATACCTTCAATTTTTCAGGCCAGCTGATAACACGTTACACAGAAACATGCTACTATTCAATCTGTTTTGAAAAACATCTCAATATATGACGTTGCAGGATCTTTTATTAAGTTAATTTGACCATTTACTGTTCACTTTCTGTAAGTTCTGTAGGATTCACCCTCCTTTCCCTTGTTTCTACGAAGAGCACCTCTCCTCATTTACAATGTCAATTATGATATCAGAATCAAGAACAAATTTTGTTTGCTGAATAAAGGGAAAGAAGATGATGCACTTTAAATCCATTAAAGTGGATTTAATTGCAATGAATTAAATACTTATCATTCTATGATTCATTCAGAACAAAGAAAGAAACAGAATTTTTATCTCCACCAAATGTCTGGCAGTTTGTAAGGGAACAGAAATATTCCTGCAAAAATAATAAAACCCAGGTGTGTACATGGTAGGCTTGAAACAAGAACTCATGGGCAGCAGAATGCCAAATACCTGCTCCTCCCATTTGTCCCTATTATTGTCCATGTTCTCATTTTGATTTGCTGCAAGTAAGTTGCAACATCATCTAAAAAATGACAGGCATTTTGATGACTCTCTTTTTACAATTTCAGTAATAGGCAACTCCAGAACTCCAGCTACTCTACAAAAGCATATCTTACTTGTTAGCTGTACACGGCTAGGAGCACAGAACACTCACAAAGAAACCTTCATGTCTGTGCCAAAGTCACTTGTGTAACATGCCCCTCAGAACCTTGAACATCTCATTTGGGGCACTAACTGAGCACTTGCAAGTATTTGCAGTGTGTTATCTCAGACTTTAACACTAAGAAACCTGACGATTTAGGAGGCACCTACTACATAGCAGTGCTTGCTAGTTACCTTATGAGTTCCAGTTGAGCAAGTTCTTGATTGGCTTGAAATATTGGCTTTTTTGTAAAAAGTTCACCCAGGATACAGCTGTAAAACAGTTTTGCAAAATTCCATCATTATGGCTTTCAGCACAGATCGATAGAAACTTTAAGATTTATTTTTGGCTTGTTTTTATCCTTGCTATGCTTCTATCCAAACTCTTACCCACAGCTCCAGACATCAATAGCTGGTGTGTATCTTTCTTCCCCAAGAAGAAGTTCAGGAGGCCGATACCATAATGTAATAACTTTGTTGGTATATGGTCGGCTGTTGGAAGGAGGAAAAAGAGAGGACTATCATTTTAGTATGATCACACTTCTGAAAAAATTATACCCTAAGGACATTACTTCTGTGATGCTGTTTAAGAACAGTACAATCCTTCACCACCTTTTAATTTTAGTCCTGCAAAGTGGTAGCTCTACAAAAGCAAACACAATTGTCTGATGAAGGCTATAAAAAGTCAAATTGAAGATACAAATAATAATCACAGATCCACCTTGATGCTATCTGAATTTTGTGTCTCCATTATTATTCAGAAAGCAATACTGTGTATTTATTACATTGCTAGTTATTTCAGGAGCAGAACCTGAAGATAAAACCAGTAACTTCCTCACAACTGTTGGCTATTATCATACTGAATACAGGACCTCTACAAGCACTTTAAAAAGAAGAAAAAAAAAAGTCATTTTTCCCTCTTTAAGTATGAGCAAAAGAGATAAAAGCCTTTTTCTGGAACTACATTACTGACAAATTTTGATTCCAAAGCCTGGAATGCTTCTAGTATCTTCTTATATTTCACAACATCTTTAATTCTCCACAGCTCTAACCAGAAATTTTGGTCACTGTGAATAATCCTTTCCATCCTCTCACTAAAGCAATGAGTTCTCCTAATGCAGACGCTTTTTTTTTTGTGCACAGGCTGAACTACTCCATCAACTGTTCATAATGGAAAGCAGAAAAAGAGATGTTCCATTTTCATTTTGTTTCAACCAAGGTGCTTTAAGTTATTCCAGAATTCTTTCAGGTTTTGTTCAGTTTTTCACAGTTACCAACACTCAGTAACTCCAAACAGAAAGAGTAACATTAAGTATGAACAACCATAGAATGAAGCCTAACAAGCTCTTACAGCATTCTCAGTAGTACAGGTGTAATTTCTGTAAAATCATTTGAGTCCTTTTTTCATTAATGCACACAACTCCAATTCCTTTTTAGAAGGTAGCATGTTTTTTGGAAACAATCTCATCATTTATCATATTTATCTCTGAAGCAAGCATTCCTCTATGAAATCTTTACATGTTATGGACTTTATCTACAGTTACATTGCTGATAGGTATTAGTATATGGTGATTTTTATTTGAACAGTTGTCTTGTCATGCAAACTGTCGTATCTCCTACTCCAAACATGTTAAATCTACCAGAATAACATTTAAAGGAGCACAACTACAACAACCAATGGGAATTTACTTAAATTTTTATTTCCTCTCCATTATGCCTCTACTAAGTTCTGTACCCTTTCAAACAGTATTAAATTCTAAACAACGGTAAATTAAATGCAAAGTACATGACTTAAAACAGCAGCTATTGTACAGTTGTTGATATACATTAATTACATCTGTTACTGCAGGTCAGAAGGAAAATGAGTGTCAAAAGAATTGCCAAAAATCTACAGAGAGTCTAATTATTTTCCCATGTTCAACTGGCAATTCTATTAGCTAGCCTAATTAAATCTTAATCTTGGTTTCATTTATGCATAATGGCATAATAATGTTGCTGTTTCATGTACAGTAAAATGGGTTATTGGCATTATAAGGACACTGAACCTTTAATCCTTAATGAATAGTGAGTTTTACAAACAAAATTTATATTAATTTTAAAAAACCCAAGCAAAACATGGTAAACCAGAGGGGAAAAACATTAGGCCAGTTTGGTGCATGTTAAAACAAGAAGATAGGATAACATCCTCTTATTATTAAGTACATCCAAACCAAGAAATAGATAGCAGATGCTTAAGATTATTTCACTTTGCTATTCTAGTCAACAGTTTTTATAATGGTACTTAAGCATATTTTCCTGAAATAAGAGTTCTGAGACAACAGCTCAGAGAAACTAATGCTAACACATTTATCAAGAACCTAAGAGCTGTGTAGAAAACAAACTCATAAAGCTAACATTATGGGTATTATTTCCCAAATTAGACATGCAGAAATCAAAGTAAGCTCAGGTATCCAACCATCTCTATATCCAACCACCTCACAGACATACTACTGTAGTGAACATTCAGCCTGGATTTTGAAAAGCCAGTTCCAAATGACAAATACTACATTACAAAGTAAATACTAAAGTTCTTAAACCATAAAAATCTGTGCACCTGTTTTCTAGAGTATGAGCATAATGAAGCCAAGAACAGAAGCACAAGTCATGAGAAGTTTCAGAATAACTTTTATTTAAACTTGTATCTGTGTTTCCAGCAGAGTCAACAGCACTGACTGCCTAAAGAATACAATGAACCCCTTGAAATGTGATGTTAAATTTTACACAAAAGTAATGCTTATTGAATAGGAACTGTATAATGCTTTGTGTCAGAAAAAAAAAAAAAAAAAAAAAAAAAAAAAATTTTGCTTTCCCTAAATAACACTTTCGGTATACCAAGAGAAGAAATATATGTCAGGTTTACAGGACCAGAAACTTAGGCAACTTAATTTCCAATCAATATATGGCCAGTCTCTACCATTATTTAACCAGAACACCTGGAAAAGCAATACACTTGCACAAAGAGACTTTTGTGGTTTTATGCAGTGTAAGACAACATGTATTTCTTTTCCTTTCCTAAGCAATTATATTACAGCACAATAACATTGCCTCTAAACAAAAGTCTGTCCTTCATAATAGTTATGCAAAAAGATTAAACTTCTGAATGCTACTTCACAGTACAATTGTATCTTACCTTTCTTCTGAGTTGTACAGCCGAGCAAGCCCAAAATCTGCAAGCTTTATCTGCCCTCTGGTGGAAAAAGCAAAGAATTATTTAGTGTTTAATCCTGTTAAGCTTTCTTCCCTCAAAATCAGGTAAAGCTTAAGACTGCAACAGCTGCAACTGATATTCACCAAGCCACATTAATAAAGAGGCAATGCTTTGCTATCTCTTCATCTCTTCACTAAACAGCATGCTAGCTTACTGAATAGCAAAGACAAGTAAGGAAAATTAGGTATGCTTATCAAATGGCATTTACATTACTGGATATTAGTCAAAATTTAGGTCTATACCATAAAATATTCCAGTCAGTAACTGTGCAGGAAAAAACTGAGGGAAGAAACTGCTATTTTCTCAGGCCTTACTGCTAGCATGAGCATTTGTACAGCAAACAACTATCAGCAATCATACTTCCTTCTAGGAAGCCATCAAAGTCCTGTTCTGTGCTTATAATTTTAAATACGGCCTTTACATCAGGGTGACCAGCCAGATAAGGGCCTCTATTTTTGCCAGCACCCAACTTGCTGAATGACATAACCCCTAATCAATTCCTGAGTTTTTCCATATATGAGGGGAAGAGTAGAAGATACTTGCCTGGCAGTTCTCACAGCTAAAAGGAACTGCTCTATGACCAGAAACTCATACTATTTATGTATGAAGTCCGGATGATTCAAACAGAAAGTTATCTGCAAGCTTCTCTAATACATAAAATGAATGTTGGACTGTTATATGTGGTTTTCCTTTTCTGTACTGATAAACTTTTATAACTCACATCACTTTCAAATATCTGTTTTTTTATCAAATTATGGCAAGATTTGCTGCTAGCATGACAATTTTGTGGTAACAGCATGTACATGACCATTTTGTGGTAATAAAATATACAGGTTATAGTTTTCATCCACTTTTCTCAGACATTTACTCTTGATTTCTTGAAGAACACCCATAAACAAAGAAATGTTCCCCTCAAATTTATGTGTTTATTTCTGAGAATGTATTTGCAGAAGAAAAATATATATGCTCAAAAATTTATTGAAGTTGCCCATGTAAAAGATACATAATCCACATGTTTGGCTTCAGGCTGTAAGTAGTAATAGGATTTTTGAAATACTGGCTTAAAATTATTCAGATCTACTACATTTCAGATCTGCTACTGGTAGAAAAATCTAAGGATGTTCAGACACTACCCTCGGGGGGAAAAAATCCAATTCTGTAACCTGGATTGGAGAGCACAGTGAAATAACCAACTTCTCCTCTACCATAAGGCACTCTTCTCCACTGTCAGCTTCTGAGTTCCCAAAGGTCTGCACAGAAACACTAACCCTGGAGATTAGCAGGTAATAAGATTACGTGTGTGGGCACAGTGAGTAATGGGGAGAAACAAGTACATGTGTTTAAGAATCTGTATCATGATCTGGCAAAGCTGTAGTAGGACACAGAGCTGAAAGTAGTCTAGTGTTAGTTGGCTCCAAGAGAAAAAGAAGGAAGAAACAGAAAATTTGATTTGGAGAAAGCTGGGAGAAAACTAGGCCTATCAGAATAGCCCCTTGATCAATTTTTCCCAGTATTTCATCTCCAACAGCAGCAGTAGATTTTTAGGAAGAACATGTGAACCCACTCCCTTTGTGGCTCACCTTCCTCATACTTAAACATGACCCACACTCTGTTAAGGATACTAAAACAGGGATCCCTGTCCATTCCCATTAGCAGGTGTTAATGATCCAACTCTTGAATGTGTCTCATCTTTGAAACTCCTGACACTACCCAGAAAACTTCCGGTGACAACAAATCCCAGGAGCTGACGACCTGCTCTTTTTTTAACTATACCTTTGCTTGCTGCTATAAATCTTGCTCTTATGCTGCTCCCTGGATTTAGTACTCCAGGTTATGATGCACAACAGCTGGTAATGAAGTCATCCACTATCTTCACACTGGCTTTTTATTTGTTGTTGCTGCTGCTGCACACTGAAAACACCACACTTACTAATATGATTTGTAATTACCATGTTTTAAAGTAGTAAGAAACAAATTACTCTCCCCCTTTGATTATAGCAATAACTGCAAGTTAAGGCATATTTGAACATGCCTGATCAAAAACTCATTTAAAGCATTATCTTGACTGATAACAACAAGGACCTCAGAACTGTCATGAAGAACCAGCCTAGCCACACTTCAATCTTGAAATGAGATGGCAGAAAGAATACACATCAAACACTTATATCCTACAATTATGTTACCATATATTTCAACTCAAATAATTTCCCCCCAGTGCTCTGACTTAGCAGGATTAAAATGGAGTCTTCTCTTTTAACACAGATTTAGTTTAATACACAGCTGCAGGCTCCAGTGTTAAGCAGGAAGATTACTGGATTAGTATTTTGCAATTGATTTTTAAGGAAACGAGGCAATTTAGAAAATAAGTTTTGCTAATGACTCCAATCAGGTGAACTATGAAGACTGAAAGAACGATTGAAAGATGTTGGTAACATACAATTTTTGTTATGTACTTTTAATTAATATCCATACCTATTATTTAGTAGAATATTTGAACATTTGATATCTCTGTGCAAAAAGTTCTTCTTGTGGCAATAGGCCAAGCCCTCCATCAGCTGTCTCATAAAGGACTTAATATGATTTTCATTAAAATGAACCAAACCAGATTCCAGCAGTCCCATCAAGTCATGGTCCATATATTCAAATACCAGGTAAAATGCACCTACAAAAAGAAAGGGAAAAGGTAGGAGAAACACAGACTGAAAAACTGATTTCTCAGCAGTCCCAAGCAATTGTTGCCTACTTTTTAAAATCAGAAGCATTTTTCATTTTAGATTTTCTGCAGTATTTATAGCTGTATCTCATGTCCAATGAAATATAGTACAGTGATATTTTAATAAATTGCTGCTGGGTATAAGCGATTATACTAGCCAAATATTTGTGAAAAGCAAAATAATGTTCCTACATGGTGCTTTAGTCTAGATAAACATGTGCTCTCCCTACAGCCTTCAAGCTCCATCCATTTTATTTCAAGAAAAATTAAGTGTGGTAATATTACCTATGTAAAGTTTGGAGAGAAATCTAGAAACAAAATAGGTACAAGCATTATTGTGCACTATTATTCATCGTCATGACTCAGTGATTAATGTTTTTAAATATTTGTAAGCAATTGGGTCACAAATAAGCTTGCCTTTCTCAGACTAAAAATACCTGTAAAACAGGATGAAATGAGAAAGCAGAACTAACCTACTAGTAACAGCAGCTCTGCAAAGACATACCTCATATTTTAAGTTGCCACATGCATACATTAAGCACAAGAGAACCTGTTCTTATCTCACATCAACCTGTATAATTCTACCAATAAAGCTATTAAAGCAAAGGCTCTTTGATACATATAAGCATTCTTAAAGAGGCAAAGTGCTGAGTAATTCAGAAGTAGCCATAATCAATCTCCAACACAACCATTCCCAGTACAATCTACTTTTTAGTACTTCATTCTTTCCCTTCTTCACCTTAGGACACACAGAACAGTAAAGCCCCTGCAGAGCAAAGGAAGCAATGCAGAAACCACATTCAAGTGGGTCTGTCTACCTTGCATTTCCAAAACCTCCTTAAATCTACCACTACAAATAGCTTCTGCCCAACAAGAACTCATTACACATTCTTGTTCCTAAAAAACAGTCAAAGAAATAATGAGAAATTAGCTTGACAGAAGCTGTACACATACATGGACACATTCTAAGGAACTGACTTCTTTTCTTGTTTAGTGGCTGAAAAGGGTAAAAAAGAATGCTAGGTCCATCTGCTATTAAGGAAAAGGATTACTCATACAGTAAGTGTTAAACTTGTAAAAACAATCAGCATACATTAGCTAAAGCACAGGTCATTGCAAAAGACATTCAAGAGTTCACTGTTTTTGACTTGGGTACTTTTGTCCTGTTGTGTATTATACAGAGGAAGCAAAATACTCATTATAAAATAGCCCTGCTGCTGTGTACAGAGGGGATGAAACAGGAGGTGAATCAAGCAGTTAGTTACAACACAATCCCACCCATCACTTCACAAGGAGAGAGGGAAGTATTAAGAGCTATGAATAATCAAAATTCTGCTGTGTTGCTATTTGCCTAACTGAGTTCACCAATCAAGTTCACCAGTTCAACATAGAAAAGCACAGAGGCTCCTAATCCTGGTCTTTCCAAATTGGATAGCTGGCAATCTGCTGTTATATCTTCAATGATGACTGAAGTATAAACCATGACATATTTTAAAATGCCTCAAAACAAAACACCTGATATTAGTGCTGCAGTGTCAGAATAACCTAGATATGCCCTTCAGAGGATGTCAGCTCAATGACACTGAATGAACACCAGTTTATCTTGGTACTTTCTTGCTCTGGAGTGCAAGAGAAAGTTAAGTCTGTCATGGCAGCTGGCTGTATGTGTGCATATAACAAGGAGAAAGACTGACTGTAGAACTGTTTAGTGAGGACAGCTGAATGGAGACCTCTTGTTTATATGCAAAGCAGGATCCATGCCTTGAGCAATTTCCTGCTCTGTCACTAACTCCCAAGATTTTATCATTGTTATTTATAACCAGCAATCAAAATTGGTACCCTCATGCAAGAAGGAAAGCTGACAACAGTGAAGATTCATAAACAAAGTAGAGTAGTACTTGCGAGGTGATATCTAATTATTTACATTCTCTGCAACTCTTATGAAGAAACATACACCAAAACAGGATAAATGCTAAATATTCCTTCCTTATGAGATTGAGCATTTCCTAACTACGTGTTACTAAAATTTGCTCTAAAAATAAAAACTGGTAGTCTTCATTCAGTATGAGAAAATACGAAGATTAGTCTTTGTATTAATCTTGGCATTCAAGCCTGATTTTCAGTATTACTCAAGCTATATTTAGAAGGAACTGTAGCTGCAAAAAAGTTATCAAGCAAACTAAAGTGGAACTCCTGTTAATTTATTCCTAGACGAACATAGTGCCCTTTTCTGACAGAGATCTGTAGTTTCTGCCAATAAAATCGTTATGTTATTCCACCTGATAATTCCAAATCTTCATCACTTTTCATCACATTGGGGGATTTGATCCTCCATAAAAGGGAAAGCAGCTAGTCATTCAGAAAGAAGGACACAGTCATGGAAGACAGCACGAATTAACTATGCACAGGCAGAAGCATGCTTACTACAGCTTAGTCTGAGCTCAAGCACACTCCAGTTCTATCAAAACTAATGCCACACAAATATCCATTTCTCAAAAAAGGAAAACATAACAAAAAAAATGGTAGTTTCTTCTTTTATGAGGGCAAAACATTATGTAACTTAGAGGTTACATTTTAAAATTATGTTTTGCTTGATGCTAGCTTTGCCCAGTCCTCATTTTGGGAAGCAGTATCATAAAAACACCTAAAGCCCCTTCACAGCGAAGTGCATGCAATTCAAATGAACCCAGAATTATTTACTTGACTTTAAAGTTCCTCATCTTACTGCTGTTGTGTTGAAGACCTGCACTTCCCACCTGTGGGGTGGGAGAAAGTCTACAGTTCATTTCCACACACTGCAACAATGCACTAACAGAGGGGTTGTGTTCTGGGTGGCCTGGCCCATTTCCTTTGCCAACACCACAAAGCTCATCTACTTTCCTTCAGCTACTGAGATAATCAGAAATCTTAATGTCACTATGTGTTGACAGAGCAGCAGCTGGAACAGCTGAACAGCAGAAACACTGCCTATTTCTGAATATGGGATAAGAGAGAGCAGCTGAATCTACTAGGGAGATACACAATAAATAAAAGATTCACATGGATGGAAATAATCCTCACCTTACTCCTTCTGATTGCACTTGGAAAAATGCACCTTTCTGAACATTTTGTCAGTTCAGACTGATGGGGTTCAGCAAGTGAGGTACCAATTTAAGATAATTTAAGGATTAACACATCTCTTCCTCTTGGTCATATGTTTCAGGTCATGGAGCTCTAAGAGAAGCAGTTTCTTAACACGAAATGAGCTCAAGTATAATGCAGTAAAGGTCTGGATACAAGAGAGGTAACAGAACATGGAACTACTGATCTGCAATAAACAGTGGATTTTCCAAGGACAAAAAATCCTAACAAAACATACTTTGCATTTTTGTGACACATGCAGGCTCTGGATTTCTTTGGACTGCCTTCAAATCACACAGATCCAGCAAACCAGGACACCATTTGTTCCTAAAGATACAAGTGCTTCAAACTGGGAGTGGAGGGTGGTAGTGCAGGGGAGAATGATCCAAAAGCCTCCACAGATGATGGCTTTTAAGCAAGTATTTTCCAAATGTGATTAATAGGAAATATGTTCAGCGTTTCTCAAAATATCTGATTAGATAGAAATCTGAGGAGCCAGGAGACCAGAAATGTCTTATCACATGCAAATTTAAATTCAATTATAGTATAAATGTGTTACAATAGTATCTTGAAATACACAAATGCTTTAAAGAAACCCCAGTATCCTTTCCTCGTTCAGTGCGCAGTATGTACAATGCTGAGTTGTGAAACAGGTTATCAACATTTGTTCTGCACTCAGTTTTCAAAAGGAGACTCCATCAGATTTTCATCCTGCTAGTAAGCCTCCTCCAACTTCTACGCAATACATAAATTATTCTTACCTTTTACTGATTAAATATAATTAGATTACATTTACTATTCAATTTCCTTAACATCTCTCTTCTAGTACTCATGATATACTATTCCAAGAGTTTTAAACAGGATTTTACCAACCAGAACTTGAAAACAAAAAGAAGAAATTGTCCACCAATTCCTTGAAGTTCCTTACACTTAAATTCCTTAAAGGTCCTTCAATAGACATTCATCTTTTCTTTCAACTCGGGTTTCATTTAATCTGTTCTTTAATTTCCAGAACAAATATAGCCATAACTACTGAATAAATCACCCTAAGACTAAAGAAAACATTGCTACTATACTATTTTTATTTTTTTTACATTTTCACCCAATATTAAATTTCTATTTAATGACATTATTCTCCCCTTTCAAGTTCAATTGCATTTTCCTCTTGATGGAACTCCATATATGTTCTGAAAAAGGGATACAAGCAAAGGGCATACAGAAGCCCTGGGAGTAAATACTTTCCTTGTTTCCTCACATAATACAGAGAAATAAGAAAAAAAACCACCAAAAGAACTAAACCACAGCCAAAATCTTAAAGCAGACAAACAAAAATCTTTGATTAATAATCAGAGATTTTTCTCATTTTGACACAGAGCAAGTTGAAAAGCTACACAATTAGGTCTCCACTCATTCCAGACCAAAGCCCAGTACACCACACACAAACAGGAATCACCACACAAGTCATCACACTATTCCAGATAACTTAGCTCTAGCATGAAAACTATTTGGGTAAGTTTCTATCAGTCATTTTCAGAGCAGCAGGGTGAGCTGTAGAACATTAGAGGTTTCTGAAATTCAGATCTCTGCTTTCACTCAACTTCCTAGGAAACACATACAAAACTTGCTACCATGTAACATTGACTGTGTGACTACCCTCACAGACTCCTTCCAAACCACAGGATTTCAGAATAAGTGCTCCTTGAAGACTGTGAGAAAGAAACCTGTCAGTCTCATTGCAATGTACTGCTGAGTCAGTGTCCATCCTGTACTACAGTGCAATCAAATACCAATAATGTCAATACCAACTTCATACCTAAAAAAAGTTTGCTAAATTGTACTTCAAATCAATTCAAAATTTGATCTAAAATAAACTTAGATCTTAAAATTAATTACAGAAACACACATACATAAACAGGTAATTCACAGACACACACACAAACACCAGGAAAGAACCCCTAAGCTGCAATGTTAACCAGATCTTTTATTACTGATCTCCATGCCAAGTTTTACATCCTCCCTCAGGCTAGCAGAAACACCTATCCCAGTCAAAAGGAGGAGGAGATGTCAGGCAGTACACTTACTGTGTTTATATTCACAGCAACAAAAGCTAAGTCAGGCATTTTCCATTTGTTTAGTAAAAAGAGATCACGTCAATCCCATAGCTACACTTCTGAGCACTTGGAAACATCTCCCAGCTGTTAGAGGCAACAGAGAACTGAAAAACCATCTTTTGCCCAAAGTAAAAAGATACACAGTAGTGTCATATAAATGATACACTCAAAAAGGAAAAGAACCGAAACCGTGAACAGCCCAAAGTAAGAAGGGTATTTTCCCAATAATTCATTTTATAACTTATAAGGTGGCTCAATACACAAAAGATAGAATACAACCTCAAAGTCACCAGTTCCCATCATTAAGTTTGGGTGTTCACTTATCTCCCTCTGAATGATAGCTAGGTGAGAAAAGCCTACAGAAGAAACATATAAAATGGATACTCCTTATGGCCACACACAACATGTATCTTTTATCTGTCAGGATTGTGCCTGAAAACCAAGATGTTACATTACTAATCAGTAATGCCATTCACCAACTTTATCATCAAGCACATCTCATACATAATGAAGACTGCAAAGTGAAAAACTTCTGATCATCAGTATACAGACCCTTGTATCACCCACTCTGCTTTGTATATGCCCAATTTATACAAACAATTATGCTGCCTTAAGGTTCTGATTTCCACTGATGGAGGGGCATGCAAAATTACAAAATTTGTAATTCACTGCTCCAATGTGCTACATTTCTTTAATAGTTACTAAAGAAAGAATAAACCCAAAACTATCTATCAAAGCTGTTCACATCTTAAAATTTATAGTTCAAGCTGGCCAGGATAAAACACAGATATAATTTCTTCCATTTTATGTGAAAATAAAAAGATGCTGAAAATATTGAGAAAGGCTTTAACATGGGGAACCAGTAATCCTCTCTCTTCCAGACTTGAGTGTGTCATTTAAAAACACATAATGCAGCTCAAAATATCAGGAAAAAGTTGTACATGCCAAGCTATTGCTGGCTTGCAGTCCAATGTTACTATCTTAAAAAGTATCCTTAAATCAAGTAAAGTGGGCCCAACACTTCCATTATTGTCAGAAAACTGAATGTACTGACATCCAACAAAAAAAAAAAAACAAAACAAACAAACCCTCATTGCCTTAAGTGAAAAAGCAGATGAGTACTATGTCAGAATATAATACACATCCTTAGAAACAAAATTACCTATATTCATACTAACTAAAAAAACATGTGATAGCAAAAATGTTCTCATTTCCTACTCTTCTAAGTAGGACAGCAGCAAGGTTTTCCAAGTCATATTTCAAAGCTATGGTAAACATGTAACATACATTAAGCAAAAGCATGTTCATCATACAGACAAAACACTCTGCTTTTACTGTAAGCTCTGCCTGTTGTAAGATACCACTACCACTTTTCTAATGGATCCTTGTTAAGCTGCCTACTTTTGCATTTGCAACAGTTTACTGTGAAAATGACCAAACTTCCTCCCACTTGCATTCATTCCCTGCACAGACTACAATTTGGCCACAGCTCAGCTAGAAATCTTTATCTTACAATGAGCTACTCATTAGAGAAATACAGAATACAGTGCCCAAAAAAACCCCACAACTTCCATCTTTTCACAGAGAAGTATTAACAGCAGTCTCATTATCCTGCTAATGTTTTCAAGAAACTATCAGAACTTACTCAACTATCAGAAATTAATTCTATTCTAGCATCTCCAGAGAAGCTCCTGCCTTTGTAAATTTCCAGAAAATATACTTTTAATATGCTGCTAAATAAGAACAAGAAATTAAATTAGAAGCAGTATGAAAAGCAAAATACAGATTTGGACCAAAAAAAAAATTTGAAATTAATGAGACACAGTTTGAAGTACAAAAAAAAAATACTATTCAATTGTAAACATGGCACTAAACAGAAAAAGAAGATTCATTAATGAGTCATTATGTATTAAGTCAAGACTTAGTGTGGTCTCATTAGCCAAGTAGGTTAGACCTAATTAAAACAGTGCAAGATTCACATTCAAAGACTAAACTGGCTGTTGCAGACTGTCAGGATTTTTGAGTGGGGCCTGACCACTGAACCTGCACAACTCTCGAGAAACTCTTGCTAGATACTTCCCACTTTTAAGCATGTCAGTGCTGTATATGCTTCAAGGTATTACAGTCTCTAAAGATGCTGTGAAAAAAAAAATCCAAATCCCTGTTTCATATTTACCTCCTGAATCATCATATCACCTGGTGCTTCAGCTGGCCATGCAGTACATAGAGCATTTTCTACCTGAATTGCTGCTGGGCATGCTATGTAGAGACTCAGGGAGGGACAGCAGGGAAGAAAACAGGTACCACATTCCACTCTCCTAAGCCAAACTATGTAACAAATTGCCCACAGGACACTAAAATACTCCAAAATCATAGGTTTCCAACACTTAGACCTAAAATGAAATGCCTTCAGTGGCAAAATACCACTCCAATATCAAACGTACCAAGCCACAACACTGCATGATTTTCACTCTGTTTGCTTGAAACTCTAGACTAAGGAGACTGAAGCAATTCAAACAAGACAGACTTAAAGCTAAAGGAACCAAGAGTAGAAGTCTGCATGCCTTCTCTTTGGGGGAAAAACACTATGACTATACAAGTCTTGCTTTTCATTCTTTTATTTTACTCTTCTTCTAGCCCACAAAACACGCATGCTTAATCATAAAAAAGTATCTGAAGAACAATTCAAATAAAACCAAGGCCTAAAATGAAAAACATCTCTTCAGCATTCAACCTACTATGCTCTAAATGGTATGAGAAAGTACTAAAAAACTAAAAGGTAAAAAAAAGCTCACAATTAAGAGCTTCCTATTATTGCTGGCCTCCCTAATCCATGAGAGTCAAGGAGTCAAACATCTGTTCCTCTACAGCAAAACCGCAATCAAGCAATGCATTTTTCATCCCACAAAATATTTGCAGAAAATGTTTCTATAAGCAAAATGCATAGCTGAGTTAAATAAACAACTTCTCATAGTATTTAAATCAAAATTAAAATCCCTCATCAAGCATCACAATTTGCAAACATATTTTTTAATGAAGTGTAACTTCAAATCCAGCATAGCAGATTATCACATTAAGAACAGGTGCAGAAAGAGCAAGCCCTGTTAGCATACATACCTTTGTCCTTCTTGAAGTCCAAAGCATCTTCCTTATCCGTCACTATTTCCTTCATGTTGATAATGCTTTGATGATTAAGCTGTCTAAGAATCTTAATCTCTCGAATAGCTGTAATTGGAAACCCTTCCTTTTCATTATCCAGGCGTACTTTCTTCAGTGCTACCATTTCCCCTAAGAGAAAATTTAAATAAAACCCATTAAGATTAGCAACCAAACCATGGGATTTGGTATTGATTTGTATATGTTTGTTTTTTAACAACAAACATGATGCTTGTATCAAGCACTGTGCTGAACAGAAACCAGTACCATGTACAGAAGCAAAACTACAAATGAGAATTTTCAGCTGCACACTATAAGGGCTGTTCTTCTTTGTCCTGCACAACTCACTCACATATCATGACATTCCACACCATGTCTACCAGGAAAGAGTGATTATCTGCAGCAGCTTTAGAGACAGAGGCCTGTGACTGCTCTGGATTTCTTAATACTGCATCACCACTGATCAGAATGCATACATCTAGCCAGAAATACTACGTAGTTCAAGATATGAGGCAGATGACTAAAGAGTTCTCAAATTCATCAGTATACTTTCTACAAGCACAAGTGGCACTGCCATTTTTACAGTGAGGACATTTTCCCTTACTATTTTACTGCAGGGTGGGTTGGATCAAACTGGATTCTTCAAAATGTCAGGAATACGACCAACTCATGATGGAGGATGTCTACAGACCATAGATGCTAGCTCAATTGTTTTGTTCATGGAAGTTTATTGCTGTATATGGGAAGTTTACTAACAGCCCAGATGTCTTTGTTAGTTCTAAAAAGTACCTATCCTACACTAACTTACACAATTCACTCACAAGAGATTGTATCCCAGCACACCACCACGTCCACCTGCTCTGAAAGCCTGTGACGCAGGTTCTTCTACAGTATCTCAAAGGCCTTAATGCCACTCTTCACACAGATTTTGAATCCAAAGCTAATAGATCTGCTTGCTGTACCTGTACGGACACCTTCAATGCAGAAAGCAACAACTTCTAGGGAAGGTTAAGAGGCGACTGTGAAACACAAATAACCTCAAGTTTGCCAAAAAGGCAATATGGTTATGGCAGGATTAAAATGCAAATGTGCAAGTAAGAGAACTTCAGGAGATCCTAACAATGATTTGCAAAGGTTCTCAAGGTATAGGTAAAAATCTAGTTCAACTAGAACTACAGTTTCAAAACTGAGACCAGGACAGGCAAAGAATGAAGAAGGATTTATAATTACTCTGCTTATTCTTCTAGCAATCAGAAAGAAGGAACTGAGGCTGGTATGTGGTCCTATAGGATTCAGTTACTGATGAAGTAGAAAATGGTCCAGCATTCAAACATGCACAAATAAGCCAGAAGGGCAAGCAATCATGGGAAGAGCTACTAACTGAACAAAAAATAATCATACAGCACATATAAAGAATCTGGATAATCTATTTAGAAGTAGTGACAATACTATGCATCATATTGGTGACTGCTCATTCATTTCAAAAACAGTTTAACATGAAATTAAAAAATAATGTCACTGTTGTAAAGTCAATTATATTGCAAAAATCTCCCATGTGCAACTCTTCAGGGCTGTGTTGCACAGAAGCAGATTCTCCTCCTACTATGAACTATTGAGTACTGGAGTACAAAAAACCGTGACCAAGTTTTATGCACAGCTTCTCTCACAGTTACATCCCTTTACAAACTTCATTACAGTTTGCCAACCTGTCTAGTGTGACATTTAGCTCCCCCATGATATTCAGCCTCTCTTCTTTACTACTTTCACTTTATACAGAGTATGAAAACTTTAAAAATAAGAATTAGAATTTAAGACTACTCAGCTTGTTTTCAGCCACAGCTTTATAGACAATTTTCCAATGCAACAAACCATAACTTCTGATTTAGACAAGTGCTAGATCTAAAACTGAACACACCAACAACTAAAAAACTCCCAAACATAAGAGGGCAGAATACCACAAATTTTACTCATTATAAAACAAAAACCACAATCATCCTGTTCATTTAAATTGTAGGATTACATTTACTTATTTTGAACTCACCTGTATCTTTATCTCTGGCTTTGTAAACTTGCCCATAAGTGCCTTCACCAATAATACCAATGATATCAAATTTATCCACACAGCGCTTTCCCCAGTCTATTTCTTTTTCTTTAGTTTCACCATGTCGTGGTCCACATATTCTAGAAAGCAACAGATATTTTAAGAATACAGCTAGTATATCTAGGCTAGTATATCTTGTCTTAATTTTGAAGACATCCTCAACACTGAGACATTATTAGTTAACTGTGTTATTACTATTAAGTGGCAATAAACCGCGCTGTTTGAGTCAAGCCACATTAATATTAAAAATGTCAAAAAGCAGAACTGTTTGGACAAGAACATATTTTAAAGAAATTATTATTATTTCTACTTGCTTGATAAGCTTTAAAAAACATTTAATAAACATACTTTGGTCTTCTCTTGCTATGTAACTGAACTGCTGGTTTCTTTTCTTCAGGACTTTTGGGTACCTCAGCTCCTCCAGGCAACTCAGGTGGAAGTGGCAAGTCTGCAAGCAGATGGCGAAGTTTCTTCTCTGTTTCTTTAACCGTCTTCACTGAAACATTCTCTCTCAAACTATTGAAAAAACCCATCATTTTGCTAAGTTGAATAATTAGTTGAAGATAGATTGTTAACATAAAAGCAAAAAAAATTTTTTTTAAAACGAACACATTCTAGACTGTCAATACACCAACACTTGAAATCTCTGCTCTTAAAATTTGCCGGACTTGGATAAATGACTTACAAATAGCTCTTTGGCAGATTCACAGTTAACCACCACAATTCTACACAAGTGTAAAATCAGACTTTTCTGGTGAAAGCTAAGGTCAGATGACACAGGGAGCCTTACCAGGCCAGACTTCTGCCACATAAGCTTCTTTCCAAGCTTATGCCCTAGACTATAAAAAATATTTAGAGCTCAGGTGCTGCCAGACATCAAAAGTATAGCGATAAAATCTCTACTATGACTTTTCATATAAGAGACAAGATCTGACTAACCCAGCTCTCTCTAAAATTGGTCTCCACAGATAATGAGCATCATGCTTACATTAACACTGCAGGGCATTAAGAGGTTGTCCACATCACCTAATTTACAAATTCTAATTGCATACATCTGCTGAAACACTCCAGATTCAACACATTTCTACTAAACAGCATGCATATCAAGTGGGGAAAAAAAAAAATCAGATGAAAAAATGATAATGATTTTCTGACATGGGTTACTGATATCTGACTGATTTTTAACCAACCATAATTAGATAAGAGATACTGTCCATCTCTGTCTTGAGAAAAATCCCCAAACACATGTACAGCATCTTTTAACAGCTACAAAATGATCTTAGAAATGCTCTTTCCATTCTAATGGGGAATCATAACTGCTTCAGGATTTTTTTTTAAATACATGGCTCCATTTTACCAGAACTTTTTAGTTTAGTTAGATTTGTTCAGTTACTGCATATCCAGTAATTTTAAAGCCATGACCATCTCTAAACTTCATGTAATCACATAATTGTTTCTCCCCTACAGGACTCTCACACAGAGTCACTCTTAACTTCCATCACAATATCAATAAAACTTAAGTCAAGCTTTGAGTGAACGTTTTCTAAGTTAGCGGCATTTGCCAAATTGCATGATTCATCCTTCTCTGTGACAGTTCTTCTACAACTTCTTACCTGCTTAGTTTCACAGACAAAGCGGGAGCTTCTCTAAATGGAAATATATTGCCAACTCCCATAATAGAGAAGGCATAATTTTTTTCTTACTTTTCTTGCAATGAGTAATCCTTATATATTCAAATAAAGCATTCCAGTGTTTTGCATATGTCTATATTTCTCTGTGAAAACTGAACACTTTTATGTCTTTTACCACTTCCTAAACTGCCACAGCCCCATTTTCAAGAAGCATCACAAGGAAGCACAGAATGCTCTCTCCCCGAACATAATGGTTAACATGCCATAAAGAATAAACCACCCTTGAGCAGTGCAGGTAACTGCCATGGCAATAAAATACACTTATTTTTAAAATTCATATATTAGTATTTCTCTCATAATTTTCCCATAAAATTTTCAATATGAGTGAAAGCATAACATATGAAAGATTCTGACATAGATTTTGAAAGTGGCACATGAAAAGCCAAGAGCAGCCTTTTTTTTTCTGGTCTACTAAATCTACACATCATTGATGACAAGGGCAATTTTCCCTTTCAGCTAACCTGCACTGTGGGGTTGCAACACTGATGTTCCCTTAGGTCACGTGTTTTATCAGTTTATGAGATTGTTACTGAAGGAACCATACAGTTTTGCACAGCATCAAGCTTTCTTTGTTGACACAATTTCCCCACACTAACTCAGAGCCCAAGGCAAATACCTTTGCCCTCCTCTGCCATTAAAAGCATATTTTATAAATAAACATGTTTATAACATTTTATAGGCAAAACTAAGCAAAGCATAAAAGACATTTCATTACTTCTCATTAATCTTTCTAATGCAGCTGTTTGCATGCAGTAGGCTTTTTGTTTTGAAAAGAGAATGAGCTCAGTGCTGAAAGAACCACTGAATAATTGCAGTTTAACTCATTTTACCCAACTTAAAACAGGTAATCCATCAAAATATAACAATAATCAGAAGCAATCAGCCAGCTTCAATATGCAATCTTATTTCATGATGTTGCAATTAATGCATTCATATTTAAACTAGATAGACTAGTTACTAGATAAAACAGTAAATCTTGCTTAGTGTTAGGATTCTCATTTACTTTAGATAGGATGGCTTTGTCACAAATGTAAATGCAATTATACATTTGCTACACCTTTATTACATTTGCTAGAGTTTAATGCTGAAGGGCAAAAAACTATTTCTTTTTTACAACTAAAAAAAAAAGAAAGTAACTGTCTAATACTATGTTAAGTTCTATTTATTTCCCAAGGCCTTCTATGCACCCTTAATGTTTTATACAAACTTAAATTACTAGCAAACACAAGAGAAACATTTTCACCTCTAGGTAAAAATTTCTGGCCTAGTTGTGATATCTTGCATGCATATGAGAGGCATGTAGCACCTTCAGTAAAACAAAATTAAAAAAACCCAGAAACTTCTCTAACAGCAAAAATTTCCAATACAAATCACATTACAGATTCTCTGTTAGGCCTACAAACAGACTTAACATATTCTAAAAATTCAGATGACACTTGGAACACAAAAATTAATTTCTTTACTACAGACCAATTTTTACACTTCAAAATTAACACAAATGACAAGCCATGAACCTCACTTTCATTATACATACTCAAAATAATACTGACCTTTGAAATAAGTTATAGAAAAATAACACCTAGCTATAAAACAATTGCCTTTAAAAGGGAAAAGAATCTTTGTTTCAAACACCAGCTAAATAAAGAATTTTCACCTATTGCTACAGAATTCAACCTTTTCCCAGAATTTTCACACCAAACTTGAAAGCCTGAATCCTTGAATGTATCCTTTCATTAGTCCCAAATCTATTATGTTCCAGCAATTTTTAGAACATTTCTTTAGTAGACCTTTTAAAGAAAGATTCTTCTTAGACCAAACTCTTTTTTTTCCAAGAACTAACTAAATTATTTTTAAGATCAAATTCCTCCAGTTCACTAATAATCACCAGTCAAACAGCTGAAAAGCAAGAACAAATTAAATAATGCATTAGCCTGATCTAGTATATAGTTTTATATTTATTTTCCAAAGGAAATAACAATAACCATAAAAAGGAACAAACAATCCCAAAAAACAAATCTCTGTCACAACTCACCTATCAGTTTCTTTATCTTCAGGCAGCGTGGGAGGCAAAGGCAAGGGTGGCAGTGTGGAGGTTGGTAATGCAACAATTCGATCCTTCTCCTTGGCTACTACACTTGGTGTACTTGGTTTGCTTTTCTCTTTTACAGGGACTGGTGGCTGTTTCACAACAGTCAATTTACTCTCTTTTACTGCTGCAGGCTTCTGTTTAGTAATTTTGTCTGCAATTAAATTATTTTCTGCTTTTGTTTCAGGAAGCGAGACCTTCGCTTTTGCCTTGTCGTTTTTCAGATTTGCACTGCTGGTAGGTGAAGGTGTATGCTCAGTTTTGATTTTCTTCAGGTCCTTAACATTGTTCACTTGAGGTGCACTTACAGCAGCAGTGTCAGTGTTTCCCTTAGTAGGTGTTGAAGTATTGGAAGCTTTTGCACTGGCTTTGGCTGCCTCAGCAGCTCTTGCTTTTTTGTTTTTGTTCAGCTCAGCAGCTAGGCTACTCTTAAGAGTTAATGTACTAGGAGAAATACTTGAATGACGACTTCTGGATCTAGATAATCTGTGTCTGCTACGAGACCTGGAGTGCCTTGATGAATACGGACTTCTGCTTCGAGATTTTGCTGATCTCCTGTTTCAAAAAAGTAAAGATTTACCCAGGTAAAATTAGGTCTAGCTGCTCTCCCAGCACATCTACTTTTTTGACAAATTACATTTCTTAAATCAACTATTATCACCATGCCCACAGAATAAACACAAGTCTATAAAACAGGAAAGACCATGCATTAAAAAAATAAAAATCCATAGTTAATTAATCAAGACACTATACCTTTCTGTTAGAGAACATTAAAACTCTTAGATGTAGTTTCTCCTCCCACAGAACTGCGAAATACAATACTTATATGAGGCAAGAAATGTTCTGCTTTCCTCACTACTTAATAGATATTTTAATCCTTAAAGAAAATTTCAATGTATGTAAATTGTACAAACACCTTTAGTATATACAGTATTTGAGAAAAATTCAACTGACTGCATAGTCAGAAGTCAACAAAATTAAATTAAAATTACAACAGGACAAGAGAAATCTAAACAACACTGAAGCATTAATTGTAGGAACTTCTGAATTTTCACTTCCATAAATATCATTAACTGAGAAAAAAATGCAATTCTAAAGCAAAAAAGCTGCAATGTAGCCAACTGAAAGACAGATTTCCTTTTTTAAATCTAATTTTACAACTTCAAATAGAACCAAAACAAACAACCTTCCCCCCTCCCAAAAAAGCCCAAGTACCCAATATTTGTTGGGTACAAACAAGCAAACATAAACCACAAATGGGCCTATGCTATAAATGTCTGAATGCAAACACTAACAGAAAGAAGAAGAAAAAAACAAACCTAAGCTGTCTACAAAATCATAGCAAGAAAATTGCCTAGAACTGGTGGGGGGGAGGGGGCAATCTTAAACTTCTACTGTACAATAATACCATTTCATATGAATGACTTTTCATTCAAAATTTCAAAAGAATATTCTAATTTGCCTAGTACTAGTTTTGAGTCAGTTGTTCATTAAGAAATAAACAGAAAAAAATTAATCGAGCTGAAGGCATAGAACAAGTTAAACAGTCTAATCCACTGCTACAACATTGTATTGTTATGAAATAAATTAAATCAAATGTAAGGGTTTTAATCTATTTTACCATACCAAGAATAACAACGATATTCATCAGATTTACAAGTATTTTCTTGATTAAAGTTTGATGGAAATGTATTTTGCTTATCATTTGAAGAGGAGGAAAAAGCATACTCAGGATTAAAAACACACAGTATTCATTAGCTGAACAAAAAAAAAAAAAAAAGTATCAAGCAATAGCAAAAATATGACTTCCCGAAGAAATAAGAATTTCTGAGTTCAAAAGATAACACCAGTGTATGGAGGTTGCCAAAACAAAAGGAAATAAAAAACCCAAACCAAATCAACAAAAAAAATAGAAACCAAATAAAAAAACAAAACAAAAAAAAAAAAGCAAACTACAATCCCTATGATCAGGACTACCCATCCCACACCAAATTTAATTTTACTGACAAATCAATTAAGTTTTAATTAACAACACAAGAAATTTCATCTCAATGCTTCAACTGAACAATATTTGATCTTGTGCAGTAACATTTCTTTTGTGTTCAATAGTGATTAATTTCTAAATTTACATTCTCTTATTTTTATAATGCAAGAAGTCTTACCCAAAAAAAAGTCACTCAGATCAATCAAAAAGTGATTGAAAATCATGTGTATACACACTGTACAGTACAGCACAAGCTACAAAATTTTACAGGTGAAATTACCCAAATGGCTAGAGACTCATGAAAGAAAAGAAATCAAATCCCAGATGAAGATAACTCTTGGAAGCTACAATAGTTCAATTCCATGCCAGGGAGCAGGTTTTATAGGATTTTCTGCCACAGCAAGGTAACAATGACAGATAGTAATAATAATAGTAATAATAATAATCCTGAAAGATTTTTACTCTTTAATTGAAAAAAGCCTCACAATTCTCTTCTAACAATTTTCAACCAAAATCTGATGCTTAGTTTATTCAGTAAAGAGATATTAACGTTCATGTCTAATAAACACCAAATAAAATCTTAATATTGGGCACAAAAATTCCACTGAAAACTCACTTCTTCTCCATTAAGAATCCTGTTGCTGAACTATTTTTTCTCATTATATTGAAAATCTAAGTACTAAATCCCACAGAATGTTTCAGAAGTTTGGCTGAACAGGAGTAAAACTAAAAAGGTACAAAGTTCCATTATATAGAGTTAAGCCAATGTAGCAGGAACAAAAAGGGAGAAAATCTAGAAAATACACACACTTCAAATGCTAGATCAGAGCTCTCCTCACACCACTATCTCACTTTTTTAGAGGAATTACTGTAGATCTCACACAGAAGTGTTACTGCTGCAGATCTGCACCCACCCCAGAATCAGTATAATTACATATCTCCAGCATCAAGCACAAGCTAATAGTCCCTGTTAGTCCTAAACTGACTTCTATAAATGGTGCATCATTTGCAAGGATGTCACTGACCTGTCTTGGAAAAAATTTCCTTGCACATCTTTTTGAATCAGCTATTTCAGACTGACTCTCTCTCCAATTACCTGCAGAACATAACCTCCATCCCAAGTACTTCACTGCAACCCGTACTAAATTTAAAACATGCCCTAAAGGTCTCAAAATGAGCCCCATTTCTTTCCTAAGTATGATATGAGGTTTCTTGTTCGTTTTGATTGATAGCTAACGTGATTACTTTCTTTGTTAAGTAATAAATACAGACATAATTTCACATGCAGTAGAAAAGAGAAGTAGCAACTTAAAACACAGCTGGTGAGACACCATGCCTGATTTTCAGACTGGTTCTGTTCCACTTCAGTACAAAAAAACACAGCTTCATTTAGCTCACTACTAAGGATAAAATGAAAAAATCTGTTCAGATCAGTGACAACTAGTTTGATCATCTGATCAGCTACCACAACTCAGTGAGGAAAAGGCAGTTCTGAAAACCTAGGGCAAAAATAACCTAAACTTCTATACTTCAAATAAGAATCGACAGTGGATTGGTGTCTGTACTTTACCAATACTAGTCATGAGAGTTTGTGAAATGAACGTGAATTTATGCAAGCTCAGCTAAAAAAACCAAACCAAACCCAACTATTGTCCATAGTGGGTTTCACACTCCATATGACAACTGCATAACTTTTTCATGTCAGAACTGCGTTCATGTGGGAGACAGCAGATACGTATGCACATAGTTACGTTTCAGTCCCAGTACCTATTACAGACCTTAACAGCATATCAAAATTATAGCAGCCTAGTTATGAAATATGTTTCTGATTATAACCTCTGCACTGGTTTAAATTTTCCAACACTCTTCATTATTTATGTTAGAAAAAGCTATTATATTACCTATACACAGTACCTTAAGCATCCCAAAAACCTTAGCAAAAATCCCTTGCTGTACCTGAACCACTGAACTGGACCCTATATAATACAGCAAAAACATTAACATTTTCAACTAAACAGACAAATCCTGAATTTTAAGTAAAAAGCAGATTTGTCGAAGTGCTAGTTGTTCAAGTTACAATAAAACCTGCTGTTGTCATAAACCTAATAATCTTTTCAAACACCCAACTATCACTTTCTTTCATCTGTGTAGTTCAGAAATCCCAACAGACTAAACAACTTATGTACAAATTTTCACCTATAAAAATGGCACAAACCCAAAAAATGGACACATTTACAACCTTTCCCTCAAAAGCTTATGCAGCACTCAAGAGTGGAGAACTATTGCCTTATACATAATAAAACCAGCCAGCTCACTCTGTTCACTTGACATGAAAGATGAAGTCACAGCAGCACAGAAATGTGCTCACACAACAGCCAGTGTCTGCCAGTTAATAGGACACTGGCTACCTAATGAGACCCTGAAAAAACACCAGGAGAGACATCTGAGGTACACGGCCTAAATCTCCCAGCAGGTCTCTATTAAATGTGTGTGCATGCATACACATACATGTAAAATGTCTTATCTGACACCAACTATTTCAGACATAGTCAGCAGCTTTTAACACAGAAAAAAAGGAACAAGAATGATGGCTGCAACTGCCCAGATCTGAAAAAAGCAAATACATCAAAGAACACAATTCAAATTTCTCTTCCTGAAGTAAAGAGAGATCAGAAAGTTTACTAAACCTAAAGGCCACATTTCACTCTCTTAAACAAAAGCACCAGCATGTGCTGCTAACACACAAGGGGAGAGGCAAATAAGATGCCTAAGTTACTAAGGAGATAATTTTCCTTCGATGCTTCTCCCTATTTGCACCCAGAAGTTCTGCCCCGTTTTAGAGTACCTTTGCCACATAAGTCATTAATAGTCTTCTATCAGCACCTTGAATTCACTTCACACAAGTGTAGATTCCTACAGACAGGACAACTGCCACACTTCATGACACTTGGAAAATCACTTCTGAGCCATATACAGATGTCAGTGTGTTTTTATATATGGAGGAAACAAAAAGAAAACTGATATGCCTTAAGACCAGAAGTATCAGTAATACAAGTTCCAAAGCTGCTTTGTTTCTTCCCTAGAGAAGGCAATAAAGAAGCCTGTGAACACAAATAAACCTGCTGCAAAGGAACATGGAAAAAATTACATTTTAGCTATAGCTATAAAAGGAAAAAAACACACAAAAAAAAAAGTTATTATCTACAAATCATATAGGAGAAAAGGCAAATTTAAAGGAAGTGATAGAGGAATAAAGCACTAGTAAGGAAGCCATACTGAAACCAAAACTCCACTTTTCAGACCAAGAAAGCTCACAAAAGATGGGGGAAAAAAATAAAAAATAATGTTGGTTTAGGTATCACAGTTGGCTTTTTAATTTTTTGGTTTTGCCTAGTACCCAACATTTCATCAAACAAACAGGTATTCATTCTCTGCTTCATACAATGTACTTAGTCACTTTACAAAAAACTACTTAAGAGATCAAAATGTTTTGAATTACAGGTTTCAAAACTGTTACATTTGCAACATTTTATTGCACTTCACTGGCTCACTAATAAATAACCAAACAGCAAATTTACTAATTAATTTAACAAAGAAAATAGTCTACTGATGTAAAACCACTTACATTCTCAAGCAGAGAATTAAATAATTCCAAATAGTAGCTTAGAGTGCTATCTTTTACTGTCTTGATACTTGAAACCAGAGAGGAAAGAAAACTGTTACCTACATCAGATTTCCAGGAATACATTTCATTCAGCTTACAGGTTTTTTCTTGCCATGCTACTTTACTAGTTTTTTTCTTCTGTACCCTTTCAATACCCCCTTAACACCAAAAAAAAAGTTAATTTTATTGACAAATCAGAACAATCATGAGTTATCTTCTAATTTTTAAACTTAAAAACCTCTTTTTTTATTGACTGCTTTAAGAGCAAGTTAAAGCATGCTGGTGGCCAGCTACACATTACCTAAGCAAAAAAAATTTCGTAGTTGAAATACATAGAGGTCTGTCAGCTGAATAAGTGAACTAACTTTGTCAGTAACTTTTTAACAAGGCAAAACACAAAGGGTTTTATGAGAACACAAAGGCAAAACCAAGAAACTTAACAGTCCAAAGGAGGTTAAAACAATCAATGTAGCCCAGCTCTTTCTTGAACCCACGGGTAATGCTGGACTACTGACTAAGCAGTGCCATCCTCCCCCCGCACAGTGAGTGTATTTGAATAGAGACCTAAATTTAATCAACTGGCTTCACTATAGATCTTCCAAAACATTTACAACCCCTTGGTGACATAAACCACCTTGACAAAACATTTTAGCTCATAGTATAGTTTTTCCATGTTGCTCCAGCAGGCAAACATATAGTTGATTTCTTTAAGCCATTACTGTAATAGTATTCTTTCACTTGATACCTTATTTATTAGTTTTGTTTATTTTCTCTAGCCCCTAGTTCAAGGTTACATTCTATGCAGCTCTGCAACCAACTTCCTACTCAGCTGCTTTGTACATGAAGACTATATAACCTGCCTTACTGATTCAAACTCTAAATCTTTAAAAAGGTCTCCAATACATACTGGAAAACTCTGAGCAGGGCTTTGTTTCTTAAACCTGCTTTAAAACTTTCTTTCTATTTTCATATGAGAACTTAGCCTACAAAAAATACAACCAGAAAAAGATCAAGTCCACTCAAAATCTGTGTTTTAAACAGATTTGAAGTTAAATTTTTCATATGAAATTTCCTTTTTCAAATAAGGAAAGAAGCAGCAGCAAAAAGGAAAAGGAAAGGCACATGAGCAAAAGGCAGAGGCCAGCAATGTGCACTGGGAAAATTAACTACTCGAAACAGTGAAAACCTAGAGCCGTCCATTTTAAATTCTGCAAAATACAGTTTTACTTAACAAAAACAAAGAGCTGTAACTTTTTTAAAAAAATATTTTTACTAATCAAGGTGGGGAGTCAAACTCTCAATCCTTTAAATTCAAAAGCAGTAAAATTACTGGAATGAAAGTTATTTTCCTATCAGCGTATGGCACCATGGCTTCTCCATTTACTAGATGAATATCTATTTTACTGTTTTCCCTACACTTGTTGTGATTTTGCACATAAATGACCCATATTTTGCAGAGCCTCACTACTACAACAGACTAGCTACCAATACAGATTGAGATGACTCTCTAGTACCAAAATTAAAAGAAATCTCATATCTTTCCTATAAGCAACATCTATGCACATAGTAGTACTATGCTAGTAGTGCCCCACCCACTTACTCTTATCTAAGCAGATGGGTAGGTGTATCCAAACTTGGAAAAATGTGATTACTCATCTATACTGCTAACTGAATTAAATGTGTGATCACGTAACGTATGACCTGACTCAAGCTACATAAAGTAATTCTCTGGAAACTAGTTTAACATGAAATTGTAGGAAGCAAGAGACTGTGTCTGGTTCTTTTGTCAACCATGGAGTTTGGTTGAGAATTTTTTTTTTTAATCTAGTCATTTTACCAGTAGATAAATAAATACCTCATACTTGTGGAAGAATTTCCATTTTGAAAATATGCATGTGCTACTTTAGAACAGCTGTGTTACCCTATCCACAAGAAAACAGAGTAACACAAATCCACCTGCAGCAAGAACTTTGGTTCAACAAGTGCCTACAGCTCAATCAGTTTATCCGAAACACAAACTTTTCTTGCTATTATAATGGAAAAGGCAATTAATCATTCAAAGAGAAGTCATCAAGTCTGGAACACATATCCAGTGTCTTTGCTGCTCCCTAGAACCCACAGCCAAACAATACCACCTAAAAACAGCGAAGTTAGGACTGCAATTCAAACGTCACAGCAACAATGCACTGCTGCTGCTGCTTCAAAGGAGCAAAGCTGACTTCACTTGTTTCTCTTCAGCTGTTTACTAGAAATTTCTCCTTAAGCAGCTCAGACACCTAGATTAAAAAATCATCACTAAACACATGGGCTTTCCAAGCATGCTAGAACTGCTTTGTAATCATTTTCTACATACCAAAATAACTGGATAATTTATATATTATTAGAGAAGACGTATACGAGACATAAAACGAAAAGAGCAAAAAGACTGGCTGAAATACTCAGTCACGTACAAAGTTCATGATGTCTGAACATCATTACAACTGGATACAAGCCCAGAATTAAGCCTTTAAATCATCCAGATGAAGAACACAGGTGCTGTAAGAAGCTGTTGCCACCATGAAACTGAAATATTCTATCTAGTCTAAGGCCATTATCAAACAGGACAGCAAAAATGTTCAGCATTCTGGTTGTAGGACTACACATTCAAGCAAAAAGTGATTATGACATAGTTTTGATTATGAATAGTTTTTGAATGGTTATAAAAAAAGAGTATAAACCCCTTCCTTTCCATTTCCCCACTGCCACTGCAATACACATTATGATCAATAGCTGTATGGAAGGAAAAAACCAGTGGTTTCCATTTCTCCACAACAGGTAAGCATTATCAACAACTGATTTGATCTTCACAATTTAGGTGTTTTTTGCAACGAATGCACCATTAGGACAGACCTTTCTTTATACATATAGAAACCTCTCATTTTCACTCAGCCATTACAACCCCTCTCCTGTAAACCTGACAGTCTGCATTTATTTGTCTGTAAGCAGTTAAAAACTGAACGCAAATTACATTCAACTGCAAGGAGGAAGCAAGGCAGGGAGTCACAAAGCTAACTCCTAGAAACAGATCTGCAGGCGCAAGAAAAACTTACTCACTACAGAGTGAATACCAAAATCAGGAGACTTAGACACTCATGCTTCAAATCAAAGGTCCACTACCAACAGAAAAAAGAACAGTCCTGCAAAACTCCACTACAACCCAATTAGAAAGTGCATAAAACAGAACCCAGAACTTAACTGAGAAGTCAATCTGACTATTCCAAAAAACTGAGTTATTCCTAAATGCAAACCTCATACACATAATTCAGTGTATCATTATTAGCTTTCCTATTACAGGATATAAACCACCACAGAAAATAATCTGATTCCTAGGGCATTTAAATCAAACTATGCACATAATATTCCTGCTATGCTATTATTCAAATATTTTTAAAAGTGTATTTTAACCACTTGTAACAGACTCTCACAGAAGAACAGCATGTTTTCAGAGCAATTACAGTATTTTCTTCTTGAAACACCCTACTGCTTACAAAATTATTCCATATAACCACACCTTTAGACAATCACTATTCTTATCCCAAGGCACTTCAGCTCTATCTCTCTGAACAAAGTAGGACACAGCTTTGTTACTTTGCTCTTTAAACAGCATTTTATGTACACCCAGTACAGCAAACTCTACCAAGAGCCAGTGAAACATGGAACAGCTTTATCATGTTCCCTGGATACACTACAGGACACCTCAAATAGTGATCAACACAAAGTTCTTATTAAAAACACCAGAGAACAGTTCTCAGACAACCTACCAGGTACTTTATAAACAAAATTCTTGTCTGTGGAACAACACATTACTGGATACCTTTAAAATTGTAGTCCAGACATGAATTTAAGTAGGTCTACAAAAAACGGGGCCATAGCAAGATGCTAATATAGAAAATAAAAATCTTCAATTTTAAACACATACTAAGCAAATACTTTCAAATTTCTAGTGTACTTTTCTGCAGATCAAAATATTATGAAGAGCTTTAATTCCACAACACTGTTTGCATCTGTTTAGAAAGATACAGCTCACATTCCTCTCCACATAAAATTAAAAAAATCATGCAATGCTGATCTTTACACCCCGAGTTCCCACTAACACTGAAGAAAAATTATCTGCAGGCATACATTAATTATATATACATGCACAACCTTACCAGGGAAAGAGCTTAATGTAAAATACAGGACAGTTTATCAAAACATGACACTGACTCAATTTTCTAGCAAAACAGAAAGCCCAAGTCCTTCTGCAGATTTCTAAAAAGAACGAGAAAACACTTGCAAACACGAATTGCCTGTCAGCTGGTTGTCTTTTTAGATTAGCAGAAATTAAACCAAACCAAATATATTCGATATGCATCCTATTTTACCCAGGAACAGGATACATAAAAATGTACCACAAAACATCTGTACTTTCTAAAGCAAAGATTTAAAAAATCAAAATTGGTCCTTCAGAAGACCTGTCCTCCAAGGAGCATCTTCCTTCAGTCACTCTCATCTGAAAATGTTCTCATACCCTTAAACACTTAAAAGCCTTTTTTCAGCCAGGTGGTCTCCCATGGAGACAAACTAGCCGCAGAAGTGTTACAGACATCCGCGTCTCCCTTTCACCCCGGGAGACAGACAGGACAGGAAGATCTTTGTACTTGTCCCTCTCCCCTGCCCCTCATCCTAGCTTTCTGGCAGCAAAAGGGCAAGAGGGAAGGATCGCTGCTGGATGCAAACCTCTCCGCCCTCTCCGGCATTCCTGCCACAGTCATTACTCCCCTCCTCCATACACCGGGCGCCCACCCCGTTCCGCCTTTGACTCCGGGCCCGGACTTACCGGATAACGGGGCTGTAGGGGCTCCTCGACCGGCGCCAGCTGCTGTAGGGGCTGGGCGACACATCCCCGCCGCGCTCGTACGAACTGTGCCGGCTGTAGCTGGGGGATCGGCGTCGGCTGTAGGGGCTGAGTGGCGAGCGGGCGCCCACCGGGCTGAGCGACTTGCGGCTGCGCTGGCTCTGCGAGGAGCGGTGCAGAGGAGGGCTGTCATCCCGGCCGGGGCTAGGTGACGAGCGCTGCCGCCGGTACGCCTTGGGCTCGGGCTTGTCGTCCCGGTAAGCTTTCGGAGGGTCCTTGTATGCCGACGGCGGCTCCTTAGCCGCTTTAGTCCGGCTCCGGTGCGATTTGCTCTCTCGGTCTTTCCTGCCGCTGCTGGGCGAGGCGAGGGAGCCCTTCCTGCGGCCGTCGCTGCCACCGCCGCTGCTGCTGCTGCTCTTGAGTCCCTCCCGGTCTTGGCTCCCAGTGTGGTTGTGGCGGCTGCGGGATTTGGAGGACGAGGAGGGCTCGGATGCCCCGCGGCCCGGTGCCGCTGTCCCCTCCTGCTGCGCCTTTTCCTCTCCCCGCCGGCGATGCTCTCGGTGCCGCTCCTTGGAGCGCCCGCTGCTGCCGCGGTGCTCCCGACGGGACCGGCCGCTTCGCTCCGCCTCGCCCCGCTGCCGCTGGGTCCCACCGCCCGAGGAGGAGCCCGGGCTGCCCCCGCCGCTGCCCCCGCCGGCCGCGCCGCCGCCCAATAGTCCCTCGGACTGGGAACTCACGTCGTCGTACTCTTCCACCAGCGTGCTCAACCCGCCGCTACCGCGCCGCTTTTCCGCCTCCTGGGTGCCCCCGCCGCCGCCGCCGCGGCCCCGCCGCCGCTTGTGCCGGGAGCCCGAGCGCCGCTTGCCTCGCGGTCGCTTCCGCTCCCCGCCGTCCCCGCAACAGGAGGAGGCGCCGGTGGCCGCCAGGAAGAGCAGGGACTGTGGCGGCAGAGGCGGCTGCAGCAGCGGGGGCTGCAGGAGCGGCGGCTGCAGGAGCGGGAACAGCAGCGGGTGCGGGGCCGGCGGCGGCGGCTGCGGCTGGGCCGCGAAGCGCTTCCGTCTCCGGTGGTGCAGCCGCTTCTTGTCGGCCGCCGCCTCCACCGCCGCGCTGCTGCCACCGCCGCTGCCCCAGCCCCGGCTGCCCCCGCTCCCGCCGGCCGCCGCGTCCGAGGTGCTCGGCATCGAGCTCGCTCACGGCCGAGGGCGCGGCCCAGGGAACCCGCCGCCACCGCCGCGCTCAGGGCGCCATGGGGACCCGGCGGCGCCGCGCACACGCACCGGGACGGACACGCGCGGGCCGCACCGGGGCCTCGCTCGCTCCCGTACCGCCCGTCCGCCTCACATGGGGCCGCACCGATACATACGGGGTCGAGCTGAGGCCAGGGCCGGGCGCGCTGCCCGATGCGGCGGCGGCGGAGCGGCACCGGCAGCGTCCCGCAGGCCTGTGCGGCCTCTTCCGCAACACGGAAGTGTCTCCTGGCGGCGGCGGGGGCTCCTCCTCACTTCATTCTGGGCCGCCGCGCAGGGACACGGACATCGGGAGCGGGCCTCCTCCACCTCTTCCCTCAGCCGCTCCCGGGAGGGCGGCTGGGTCAGGCCAGGCCGGGCCGCCTCCAGGCGAGGTATCCGGGGCCCTGCGAGGCTCCGATCGCGGTTCTCCTGCCCGGCGGGGGCCGCACGTGTCGGGGCCGCTCCCGCGCCGCCGGTACCCGGGAGCGCTCTCTCGGCCTCAGCGCCGCCGCGCGCGGGTGACACACGCACCGGGGGGGACACGGACACGGCCCGGCGACGCGCGGCGCATGCGCGACGCCGGAAGCGGGCGGGGGAGGGGGAACGCGCCCCGCCAATCGCGCGCGGCGCCGCCGCCTTCGCCCGCATGCCCGAGAGCCGCCCTGTTCTCGCGAGACTTCATCCCACCCTCCCCCCTGTCCCCCGCGTCTCTCGCGGTAATCGCCCCTCTCGCGGTAACTGCGCCGCGGGCCCCGCGGGCGACGAGAGTGGGCGGTCCCGTGCTAGAGGACCAAAGATGGCGCTCGGCGAGGACCGTGAGCGAGGCCCGACCTAGAGGTGCTTGGTGCGCCTGGCTCCTTCCTTGTCTTTCTCCCGCCTCACTGTGTAGGGCACAAACTGATGCACAGGAAGTACCACATGAATACGAGGATGAAGCTTTTTTTCTGTGTGTGTGACGGAGCACCAGAATAGGCTCCCCAGAGAGGGTGTGGAGTATCCCTCACGGGACGTGCTCCAGAACTATCTGGACGCAATCCTGTGTAATGTGCTCCAGGATGACCCCGCTTGAGCAGGGAGGTTGGCCCAGATGACCCATTGTGGTCCCTGCCCACCTCGCCCGTTCTGTGAGCTGGAACTGTCAGGTTGTGGGAGGTAGTTCTCCCTGCTTTTGTTGTATGCAATCCCTGGTTATTGATGGGGGGGAGGGGCGTGAGAGAAAACTTCAGTTAATATAGGTGTGTTACTCTGAAACAGTGAAGTCACTTCACTGTTCCATGAAAAGTAAATATTTTTTTTAGTATTTTTTTTTCTGTCTTGCACTACTGAAACTGAGTAAAACTTAGGAAACTTAGGATATTTTAGGTTTCTTTCCCAACTTACTGATTTAATGCTCTAATGAAAAACTCAAGCTCTTTTTTGCCTACTATATCTTTCTGCCTTTTCATGGTTTTACTGAATTTCATGACTGGAGCCTAAACTGAGCGTGCCTCAACTCAGCTTCTTGGGCTGACTGTCTTCTAATAGGTATCTGCTATACCATCTTGAATGCTGTTGTGAGCACTTTAAAAGCAGACTCTATTGCCTTCCCTTAGGGATTTAATTGTTTTCTCGCCACCTTGCTATCAAATTGTTAGCTAGCTTATATACAGGCTGGTTACGTTTGTTGTAAAATACAAAGCACAAATAAAAGACCAAAACAAAGGAACCCACCTGTTTTTCATTGCTGTATTTCAGCTCCTTGATTCACTCTGTTTCCTCTTTTCTCAACCCAAGCAAAAATATTCTTCCTGTCCAGGTCCCGTGTGTCATCTGCGACCCAGCAAATCTCCTTTCACCAGTGTGTTCAGTACTTCACCCTTCACCTCTCTGTTCCAACTCACATTTCTTCCAAACATTGTCATCAAAGCATTCATTACCTATTTTTCTAGCTGTACACACACACACAAAAAGCCTGATGTGCTGGCCCACCTCCCATTTCAGGAGAAAAGGTCCCTGTCCAAGAAGGATTACTCTAACCTAGGCAGTGATTCCATTCATATTTTGCGAGATTGTGGGTTTTTATCAGCATGCCATGCCTTACGGAAATGCTGTGCATCTCCCTGGGGTTGGGGAGTAGCTTATTTTTCACTAGTGGTCTGGAGGCTGATCTCAGCTTTGCTGACATCCTTTTCTGCTTACCTTGTGTGTGAATATTCAGCAACCAAGAGGTTCTCCAGGGCTGTTGCAGCACACTCAGCAAAGCCAGTGTGCCATCAGCCCTCTGGCACATTGGAAAAAAAAACCAAAAACAAAACCCAGAAAGCCAACAACCCTCAATCTCAGAGGCAATTGTAGAGACTGTGGAAAATTACATAGGGCAGATCTGGACAAAGCAACACAGGCTGCAATTTCTAATTTATTCCCAAGCATTACCTGGCATTTTCTGGAGGAGGGGTATGTTATTGAAATAATATGTTATTTGAAAGACTTATGTCATCAGCAGTAGAATGCTAGTGTTTCTGCATCTGGAGTGAGCCTTATGACTTGTCAGAGAAGCTTAACTGGAAGCTAAGCTGCTAATGACAGCAAGTTTGCTCTGCCTGGAAATGAGCTACACCAGGTTGTAGGGGGATGTGCCAGCAGCAATTATGTCACCTGTCAGCTGACAGGATTTGACAGTGGAAACCTATCCATAAATTCCTGACATAACAAAGCAGACCTGAAACAGATTCCTTACGGAGAATAAAATCCTTCACATGAAGAACATTGAAGACATGGATGGCACAGTGCCAATTGTTGGATTCACAGACAGAAAATTCAAGATGCATAACAGCTTGTTTCTACAAGGTTTAGCATGGAAGAGCAAATAGTAGGGAGAGGAGTTCCAGATAAGGTTTTGGCAGTGGCACCTGCAATGGTATGAGAACCAGTACTCTGTAAAGATGGTTGTTCCACAAGAAGCTGAAACTTTGTGCCGTAGGAATGTTGGTTGCAGGGATCTCATATCTTTCCTAGTAAAAGGAAAAAAGAAAAAGTAGAGAAAAACACACCTGGAAAGTTGCAGCCAAAATACTATCGTCTCCAAAAGTATTTTTATGCCAGCTCTAGAAACTGAACCTTTGGAAAAGGACTTCTCTATCAAACATCCCATGGTAGAAACTTGGACTAACACTTACATAATTTAATTTTATTTAAGAAAAAAATCCTCTTCAACTCATATTCTGTTTTTCATGCAAATACTTTGTTGTATCTGTGCATTAAATCTGTTCTGAGTAACTGTTCACCAGCTTTAGTGTAACACAATTGGTACAAATAGATGCTGAGCTGGTCACAGGTAAGGAGGAGGCTGTGCTACATGTCATGGACAATGGTACCACTTATTTTTTTGTTAAGGCTTTTGTTGTACTTTCTTCTTTTTTAAAAAAGTTTTTGTGTCCTGTCTGTGCCACCATGTGTAAAAAAAACTTTGCAATATCCTTCTGGTGCAGAACAAACTGTCAATCCATCAAGATAAAAAGAGATGAAAGTAAAGTCTTCAGTAGTTTAAGGATCTTTATTTTCCAGCTGAATTCCTCATGGCTTGTTTCTTGACTTGGTAGGCATTTTCCCTTAAGGATGGTTTTGGTTGGTTTGGGTTCTTTTTTTTTTGACTGGGGGAAGGTGTCTTCTGGTTTTCTCTATTTCCCAAGCAATAACATGTACCTAGAGTTCTTTGAAGTTTTGTTTTCAATCTTCCAGCAGCAACCTGTTTTTTCTCCTAAAAGAACAATTTATCCCAAGCACACAGAGGAATTCAAATTTCTAGGTTTTTTTTTTTTTGCTGTTGTTTGATTGGTTTTTTAGATAAATATGTAAGTCTTAGACATTTTTACTCTCTGATGTACTGTATGCTTTCACATGTCTTCTAACCATTTTACAAAAAATAGTCTGATGTCTACATATACTGTCTTGTGTAGTTGCTGTAGTTTTTGTTGCTACCTCTGCTACTTCTTTGATGCAATTGTATTTGTATCTTGCCCTACGACTGTTTATTGACTAGAGTGCAATAATTCATGTTTCCCAAGGCCCTGTGGAAAAACTGACTAGATTAACTATTATCCATATTTATTCTTCTCAACAAGAATGTTGCAATGATCTGGGAACTCAGCTGTTGGAAAAAAACAGAGGATAAAGACCTGTGTATTGGCTGATTGGGACACAAGTGGACTTACCAGTGAAATGTCAAATACAACCCATACACTTAAACAGCTGAGAAAGATTAATGAGGTCTTTAAGTCACTGTTAGATCACTGAGTCTCTGTCCTGATCATTCTCATTCAGAGAAAAATGAATTCACAACAGGAACAAAAAAGGCTATGAATATCATCGGTGAACTGAAATCTCAGTTTCAAAGGAGACTGGCAGAGCGGGATTTGTCTAGTGTAACGAAGACAAGAAATCAAAGTGTTCTATAAATTTATTTAGAGGTTAGGAAAGGTGTCCCTGCCCATGGCAGGCAGGCTGGAACTACATGATCTTTAAGGTCCCTTCCAAGCCAGGCCATTCTGTGATTCTGTGAAAGGAGATAAACACCTAGAAGGAAGGACTGTGTGCCCTAAGAGACAGAGTTAGTGTAGGCAGTAACAAACAGCCAAAGCACAGCTTTTTGGCTTTTAAGCCTAGTCTTTTGAAACAGGTTTATTGATGAGAGACAGTTGCCACTCACCCCAATTCCTTTGGGAAAGCAATCTATTTATGCTTCCCAAAGCCATCAGGCTAGAATTTAAGTGATTCAACTGTTTAGCAATTTCATCCATTGCTGAAGCAGTTTTAGCCATGGATGGAAAGGCTTATGCTGCTCTGCACAAACTCAGAGCCAAGAGGACTTTCTAGATTTTCAACTACCAAGTTCACAAATATTCAGAACAATCACCTTGTTTCTTAACTCAGTATGTATTTCCTCTGCTGACTGACCCCTGTTTAAATGTACTAAGACCTTTACTCACATGAGCATGCTGGAACCACCTGAGGGAGCAGCTTCATGTGAGGGCCTTGTTTGGATTTGACACCAAATGCCTGGTCCCTAGAAAACGGTCTGTGACTTATTTGAAGCCACAATAGCTCCCTACACAAATGCACTGGCAAACCATTTTGCAAAAAAGTTTCCCTAGAGGTCAGCATACCAAAGATTAAACCAGAAAATTAATTTCCACTGCTTCTGCTGCAAGAAATGTGTCATCCTCCAAGTGCCCTCACAGCTGCTGCTCTTGGGGCAGCTGTTAACTCTAACAGTAAACTAAAATCATTCATGTCATTGCCCACTCAAACTTTTGGGTTAAAGCTAATGTTTTTATCAACTTGATACTGCCTGGGAAGATGACACAATAACCTTGGACCTAAAGGAGAGGGTTCTGCCTCAGAAATTAACTTTTCAAAAGTATCAAACATTCAGAGCAGACAGCCTGTATGTACAACAGACTGTCTCACTGCTTTATCTCTGTTTATCCAATAAGTGCATGAAACAATATAATTTTTCACATGAGCAAAAGCCATTAAAAATCAAACAAAACGACACCCCTTCCCTTCCCTTCCCTTCCCTTCCCTTCCCTTCCCTTCCCTTCCCTTCCC